>NC_142843.1:29547954-29699469 GCF_061612785.1 Hesperophylax consimilis | reverse complement strand
TGTTAAAACTTATTAAATCCTCAGTCGCAATACCGATCGCGTTCATTTCGAATCTAAGCTTTAAATCAGGAATATTCCCCAATCATTTAAAACATTCAGTAGTTATATTGCTTCACAAAAATGGTGACAAATCGCATGTACATAATTACCGGCCAGTTTCTTTGCTAAATTCGGTCTCGAAAATTATTGAAAAAATTGTAAAAAATCGCCTTAGCACATATCTGGAAGATAATAACATTCTTTCTAATAGACAATACGGCTTCCGACCAGGTTTAAGCACAGAAAACGCTATCGCTAACCTGACAAAAATCATCTCTAATAATATCGATGGAGGAATTAAATGTACTGCACTATTCCTGGATCTAGCCAAAGCGTTCGACACTATATCACATAAAATTCTGTTGAAAAAACTACAGTGCGTTGGAATACAGGGTCAACTATTAAAGTGGATGGTTAGTTATTTAGAAAACAGAAGCCAAAGAGTGAACATTAATGATACTCTAAGCGATTCAGCAAATATTAAATTTGGTGTACCTCAGGGAAGTACTCTAGGGCCAATTTTGTTTAATATATATATTAATGAGCTATGTAACAGTTCCCTTGCCGACCACATTATTACCTTTGCAGACGATACGGTCTTGTTATTTGAAGGTAAAAACTGGAATGAAGTTCACAGTAAAGCAGAAGCTGGTATAAACAGTGTTAAACAATGGCTTGATAATAATCTACTCACACTCAACACGGAGAAAACAAAATTCATCCGCTTCAGTGCAACTCAAGCGGGACAACCGAAAGAAACACAAAACATTATTATACACCACTGCAATAACCTAACTACTTGTAATTGTAACACCCTAGAATGCGTAGATAGTATAAAATATCTAGGAATTATGATAGACAAATTTCTGAGATGGGACCTACATATAGACTCAATTTCCACAAAAGTCAGAAAACTTACTCATCTTTTCCTGGGCATTAGAAATATTCTCTGCATAAAAGATCTTAAATGTTTATATTATGCTCTGTGTAACTCATTACTTGAATATGCATCTATGGGATGGGGCGGATGTACCAAAACAATACTGGATCCCTTAGCAAAAGCACAGAAATCACTGCTAAGGGTCATCCTAAAAAAACCATTTAGGTACCCCAGTGATGTATTATTCAAAGAGATACGAGTTCTTGATGTCAGGCAACTATACATAAAAAAAATTATATTACACACTCAAAAACAACGTCACCACTACCCTTCCATTGATCATTATCACGACACTAGACATTCAAGGAGGAATCCAGTTGTTCCACCTACTACTATGACATCCTTTGCCCAAAGACAATTCTATTACCTTGGTCCAAAATTATTCAACCTCTTACCCGATTTATGGAAATCGAAAAGCATAAGCATTCTGCGTAAATTAGTTTATTATTGGCTTCTAGACTTGGGAAGAGTCGAAAGCGAACTTATGATGACCAACAGATAAACAAAAATGTTCTGTACTCACATTTATTCATTGTTATTGGCAGTTAAATAAAAAATTCCTACCGTGCATTTGATTTATACAATGCGATTGATAATTTTTGTGATTGATAATGTTTATACAATATGTTTTCATGTACCTTGTTTATATGTTTCTTGATTATGTATATTATATTATATGTACCTTGATTATGTAAATTAATACACAGCACAGTAACAGCGATCAAATTAAGAAACCCACCTAATATTTTTCTTATATTGTAACTATAAATTGAATTAATCCAATATGTTATCATGTACCCTGATACAGTGTTCCTTAATTGCATATTATTACATGTACCTTGATAAAATTTATCAGGTGTTTTCATTAAAAAAAGTAATATTCGGGTGTACAAATATGTCTGAAAAAGTTTTTATTTTGATTACTTTGATAAATATATATGTATATAGACTATATTACTAGCGTAACTATTAACCTCTAAGAGAGTATGGCCTCACCGTTGGCGTCCGAAATAAAATCTGCTCAAAGGAGTATGGACGCCCATGGTGTGTCGGTGCTTGTAGAAATCATTCTATCGAATTTATTCATAAAAAGGACATGCTAGTGACATCTCTTGACGAATTCCATAAATATGCCGAAGAAATATGTAGATTCCGTCTATTTTTAACGGATCTACAGCGTTTTGAAAATACACGTGGTAATGGCGCGTCAGTTGCGTTGATTGTAAACATTTTATTGACAGTTCGCGAGCGTAAACGACATTTTTACCGATTTTGTTAGAGGTATTTGCATTGTTTTCGTGACACAAACACTTGAATGTTTCTGTGTTGTTATTACGTGTTAAATATGCATATTATATCGCGAAATTAACAAATAATTTTGTGCGTTTGTGACATTACTGTGAATTGTGGATTTTTTAGTTGGTTTTGTGTATTGTGGGTCCTATTTTCGTGTATTGACGACAAGTTTCTTTTCCGTGAGATATTCTCTAACATTCTGTTTTAGTTTTGGATAATTTTGAGTGTTTTTATATATTATACTTTTCACATTGAAAGGTTGTGTGTTTTGTGGGTCCTATTTTCGTGCATTGACGACACATTTTTTTTCGTGTGATATTCTATAACAGACTTTTTTAGTGTTGGATAATTTTGTGTGTTTATATACTTTTCAAACTTTTCACATTGAATATGTCAACACCTTTGGATGAAGACGAAATTACGGCCGTATTAGCCGAAAGTGATGATGAAGACTTTTTCAATGATATCCAAGATTTACCAGTTCATTCTGATAGCTCTTCCGATGACTCAAATATTTCTGATGATGAAGAAGATGAACCACCATCTTCGAAAAAGCAAAAATTGGATAGTCGAAAATGGGTTCAATCTGATTTTGTACCAACCTTGCATGATTTTGACAGCAGGCATTCAGGTATAAGAGGCGATATAAATTTGGATGAGAACGCAAGCGAACTCGACTTCTTTGAATTGTTCTTTACTAATACCATAGTTCAGTCAATTGTAACGGAAACAAATAAATACGCTTCAACACTGGCTCTCAACGTAAGTCTAAAATCAAAAATGAATAAATGGGTTGACACTACTGTGTCCGAAATAAAGATATTCTTGGCGACACTTTTGCTTATGGGTCTTGTTGGTAAAAACTCATTGAAGAAATATTGGTCAAATAACCCAATAATAGAAACGCCATTCTTCAGAGTGTTATTTTCACAGGATAGATTTCTACTTTTACTGCGGGCTCTGCATTTTGCCAATAACAATGTTCGGACAAATGATAGATTATATAAAATAAGGAATCTTTTGGATCCTTTGAAGAAAATCTACAAACAGACCTTTTACCCATTTCAGAACATATGTATAGATGAAAGCCTCTTATTGTGGAAGGGAAGACTTTCCTTCAAAATATATATACCGTCCAAACGACACCGTTTTGGAATAAAATTATTTGTCTGTTGTGATGTAGAAACAGGTTACGTCTTAGATATCATAGTTTACACTGGATCAGATTCAGACATCATCATGGATCCAAATATTGGAGTGTCTGGGTCAGTTGTAACAACTATGATGAAGGACTATCTTGGAAAAGGCCACAGACTCTTTGTAGACAATTGGTATACAAGCCCAAAATTGTTTGATGTTTTATTTGAAAACAAAACAAACGCTTGTGGAACTGCAAGAGCAAACCGAAAGGAAATGCCTAAGTTCGGAAATGCTAAAATGCAAAGAGGAGATGTAAAAGCATTTCATTCAAATGATCTCTTGGCAGTAAAGTGGCGTGATAAACGAGAAATTATTATGTTGACAAACATACATGAAAATAAAATGACGATCACCGATAAAATTGACTATTCTACCAGGGAAAACAAAATAAAACCAGAAGCTGTGGTAGATTATTCGAAAAACATGGGGGCTGTAGATAAGGTTGATCGAATTCTTGGTTTTGTTGACAGTTCTCGCAAGTCTTTCAAGTGGTATAAGAAAATTTTCTTTCGCCTTTTAGACATAAATGCCCTAAACGCCTTCTTTCTACATCGTCAGAGAACAAACAAAAAACTAAGTTTTAGTGAATTTCGTGAGAATCTTGTAGGTCAGTTGGTAGAAAAATATCACACCGAAAGGCCACCAGCATCTGGAGGAAGACGAGTAACAGATTGTCCTACTCGTCTAACTGAACGACATTTTATCAACCCGCTTCCACAAACAGAGACTCAGGGAAGGAAAACACGAAGGAAGTGCCATGTTTGTAGTCACACAGCCGTTCAGCCAAGGAAAAGAACAGAAACAAGATACATGTGTATTCAATGTAATGTGGCTTTGTGCTTATTTCCCTGTTTTGAGATATATCACACAAAAAAACAGTATTAGATTGTAGTTCTTCAGTGTAAAATGAAAATGTGAAAAATAGTTTTAGATGACATTTTTTAGTTTCTTTTGTGTAAAAAAGTAAGGTGTAAAAAGTTTATCCCATAAAAATTTAAAAAAAATTGAAAAAAAAAATTGTGTAAATAAAACTTTTTTTTTAGTGTAAATAAAACAAGTTCTATAGTGAAAACAACATTCGGATGAGGAAATATGGAAGTACAAAATAAAACTGAAATAAAAATTGGTAAGTAAATTTATGTTCTAGGTTGTACATTTTACGTGAACCGATGGTTGACAAAACATGAATCACATATTTTTTGTTATCGGATTAATTCGGTTATTTTGATATTTCTATATGTATTTCTTTAGCAAAGTTTGATTTTTATAACACATGCTATGAATATAATTTATAAAAAAATCAAATTTTGAAGGTAAAAAAAACTCACTCTACTGAACACTTTTTGCTCTCAGAAACTCACTCCCTTAGAGGTTAATGTAAAGTATGGAAATATAATTCATAACAGCAGCGTGTACAAATGTTAACTAAACCAGGCAATTTGGCTGTCCTAAAACGGGAAAATTTCCTAGTTGGACAGCCAAAGCTTCCTTAATATGTATGTAATTATTTGTATCTAATAAATAAATAAAATAAATAAATAAATAAAATCACCAAGCGTAGCGAACCACTTGGGGTGATCTGTGGAAGAGGTGTTGGTTATCCAATAAATGGTTCCCCGGACGGCGGTATCCAAACCCTCCTCACAAATTGTTAAATATTAATTTTATTTAAATGAAATACCAAAAAAATAAATTTAAATGCATTACTATATATAATATAAATAGTTCTGATAAATTGCATCTACTTAAATATGTAAAAAGTGTATTATATTATAGTATCTAAAGATTACCAACCATTTTCTGCTTTAAATATATTTGTGTTTCGGATACACATTCGGATTTACAATAAATTGATATCAGTAATCACAGTCTATCTGGAAATTTAGAAAATGAAGAAAGATTTTTTTTAAAACTATTTTAATTTTAAATCGTCCTCTAATAAAAATTCTAAATACATTAATTTGCATGCATTACACTATAATATTTTGCACTATTAATAACTCGCTTGCTAAATTTATGCATAGTGCGAAACACAAGAAAACACGTTTTACGTACACAATCATTAATTATGTATTAAATTAATATGCATGTATATTGCACATAAATGCAAGTAATGTGATCCTTCTGCAAGATTCCGCGTTATAGTTCATTGGGACACTAGAAGCGAGGAAAAGTGATCACGTTATGTAGAGGCATGTACATACAATATATTATAGTCTGCCACAATGTTTCTCAATCATTGTCTCACCTACCCCTTTTTAAGACTATTTTTCATTAAAGCTATCCCCCACACAACTGTTGGGACAGAAATTTTAACTATAATTTTTGCAATCGATTCTAACTCGACACAACCTTTTGAGTTCCCCTGTTCTACAGTGTGTCAGTGTTTTGCTCTTTATAAGTATTTAAATATTGTTTTGTATTGTTAACCTTAAAGTAGATCTCGAGTTATTAAAACGAATGGCTTTATTTGTTAGATTTTCAATTACATGATTATTTTGACAACGACCGACTAATTTGTAGTCTTGTTAAAAAAAATAATAATTCAGCTGATCAAACGTATTCCCTCTTGCAAAAGTAATCCCTTAAGAAATTCCAGTCTTTTTTTATATATTTTAATAAATAAAATGAGCTTCAACTTTTAAATACTTTTCAATGTTTTCATTTTTCGTGTCTTCCGCAATCTAATCCAAATCTGTGGTTTTTCTATGTGACACCAGTAACAAATAGCTTATTTTAACAGGCACTGTATTTTGAATGGCGGCTTCCAGAGACATTTTTTAAAATTTTCATGTTTCTAATATTTTTTCCTTTGTGGTATACATCCCGGTTGTTGTACCCATTATTATGGTAGAATTATTACAATCAACGATGATAGTACATCCCGTTTGTTGTACCCATTATTATGGTAGAATTATTACAATCAACGATGATAGTATCACAAATATGACTACGTAAGCAGATCACCATATAAATATTACTGTTTTATGATGCCAATTAAAATGCCTCATAAAAGAATACACCTATAACTATAATTAATTATCTAAAATATAAACTACAGGTTTTCCAATAAGGGGTGTTATTTTGAATAGCCCGCTATTTCGGTAGATGTTACTTTTGAAGCTGTCATTTTTTGACATTTGACAAGTAGAAACTATGCCATTAACAAAAATGGAACGATACACGCTTCAACAACGCATTGAAATTATTAAAATTCACTTGAGTGAATCAAATGCAAATCATCTTGAGTGATGAGGCCCATTTCCACCTCGGTGGCTTCGTCAACAAGCAAAATTGTCGCATCTGGGGCTCGGAAAACCCAGGAGATATTGTTGAAAAGCCTCTCTATCCTCAAAGTGTGACTGTTTGGTGTGGTTTATGGTCCGGCGGAGTCATTGGACCTTACTTTTTCGAAAATGAGGCTGGAGCAACAGTTACTTTCAACAAGGCGCTACGTGCCACACAAGCAACGAAACCATTGATCTTTTACGATTGAATATCAAAATAACACCTCTTATTGGAAAACCCTGTATTATAGCTGTCTAAATGATATTGCAATCCCGTCAACACTGAAACAACAATAATGAAATCTTTTAAATACGCAAATTCAGAATGAAATGTGATTCGTTACCAGTGAAGCCAGGATCAACAGATTCAGCCGTACCAACCAAAGAATGTATTTTATTCACTTTTAAATGACAATTAATTATATATAAGTAATGAAACTTATAAATTCGGAATCAGCGTTTGTAGATGTATATTGAATTTACATTTTTAAGCCATAATAATTTTTTTTCACTGCTATTCCTTATTTTGTAATGTTTTTGAAATTATAAACGAATTGAATTGAATATCACCAACGCCAACTTTGGGAATCGCTGGTCTACAATAATATGCCCACGAGAGCCTATGTACAAGATTGTCTACATAAAAGTGCCTCAACACTTCGTTGTGCAGACCCCATATCTTTCTATTGAACGAAATTTATACGCTTCAGCGGAGAGAGGAAAGACCCGTTGAAAAAATAAATATTCGGTTGTGGAAGTGTATTGAATATTTGATGTTAATGTAAATGGGTCGGCCCACAGGACAGAGGATCGCAGATGCGGGAAGTTAGTGCCGGACCGGGTAAACCCTCCGAGTCTCTTTAGGGTTTTAGGATCGGAGCTTTATCCATTTCTCTGGTGTTCTGCGAGCCACCCCAGGCAGAGGAGGCAGGAGACAGAAGGGCGTATCTTAAATACTTATTTACACCCAGATATATATGTATACCTTCATAGAAATCCAGCTAACCCATTGGGCGCATTTTGCACCCGTATTCTAAAATTAAGTGCGAACACACCTGTATATATTTACATATAAACTTCCTTCTTTTTCTGGCGCTAGTAAAATTAAAAAAAAATATGTAGAAAAATATATTAATTGAAATAAAACAATAACTTTGTTTTTTTTTTCTAATACCGACCGGTTTAGCTTAACACAAGCATCTTCAGGGTATAAAATTAAACTGAAAAATATTAAATTAATAAAGAATAACATATGTACGTATAAAAACCTCAAACTAATTCGACTCTATATACCTTACTTCTATGTTGCCTGTTGGCACCTGTACCTACAGAGTGTTGTTTTCTATTTATTGTTTTTTTTATTATTATTGACTTATCACTGACAAGGTGAGCAAATCCCAAAACATGTTTTTTAAATGTAAGTATGTTTGTTGTAAGTCTCTAACTTTAAGCCACAGTTGTAAATATAGGTATATGTCATTAATTCAGTAGTTATAGGTCTTAGTCGTAAGTCGCTAGCTTTAAGTCAGTAGTTATGAACCTTAGTCGTAAGCAAAGATATTAGAAGAACGAGATATGCTATGTTGGCCGCCGGACCGTAGCCGGAGTACTACCTAATTAGGGTACTTTGAACGGTATCGGGACGTGTACGCACAGAAATCTGTTCTATGTATTAGTGCGGATACCTTAGCGCAAGCGAAGGTGTGCAGTAGTATTGGTGAACAAAACCGGCGACACTCGGCAAAACAATTCCACTCAGTACGAACTGCTCATAGCACATCTCGTTCTTCTAATATCTTTGGTCGTAAGTCACTAGATATAAGTCTTAGATGTAAGTCACTAGTTATTATGAATTCTGGTTGTAAGTCAGCTATATTTATTATTCAATACATATATTTGTACAGCGCCCTTTAGGTGATATTTCGCGAAAACGGCGGTATATAAATCATCCAGATATTATTATTCTGCATTATCAGTTATGGCGATTCCATACGTAGTAATGCAAAATCATGTGTTTTTGGTTTGAAAATTTGGTTGCCTAGAAATGTTTCAGATGCTTTAATTAAATACTGCGAGTAGAATACATCTTGGCCTTTGAAATAATCGAGTATTTTTTAGATAAGTCTTTTTATAAGCCCAGAAAAAAATAATGTAAAAGCCTATGAAAACTGCTTTAAAGTTCAAAATCTCCTACTTACGACCCCATTTTCGGTTATGATTTTATTGTATAATGTGGCAAATTAATTAATTTATAAAATGATCGAGTTAAATATTTAAATATTAAATTAAAAAATAAATATTTATGCCTGAACATCCACAAAATCAAATAAAAGGCACTTTTTGGCCATGTTTTTTTCTTGCATAAATCATAACAGGCGGATGGTGTTAAGCGGGAATTTAAACCTTATCACCATCTACGTAAGGGTTATTATTGATAGCGGCTCAATTTAAAATATTACACGACGTAGTGCATCGCCTTAACATCAGGTGCCATGGTAAATTATTCTCGGTGTGACCAACACACACTTTTTGGAAGCGTTTAGGGATGCACGAAGAGAAGAATTTCCTCCCCAACGCAAGATTGTGCTTCTTGACATAATATATCCCAGTAGATTATTGCACACTTGCGTATATTCGTTATCGCATTTCGAGTACAGCTTATAATATACTGTTTGCAATGATTCCCTACTTTCACGGGTGTATTATTGTTTGGAAGTTGGAATTAATTAATTTACTGAGTTGCAAACTGTCACTCTCCTGTTTCCGCGCGCGTTTAAATAATACTTGATAGACTAATTCACGCATTTAAACTCGCATTGCTTCATTTCGGTACCTTAAAAAGTTCCTACATACCTTTCATTTTTGTTTTAATCGAAGCTAAATCAAGGTATCGATTTGTTTGTTGTTTTGTAATATTTAAAATTAATAACAATTTACAAATAATAAATACAATTTAATAGATTCCATAGATTTATACCTACATCACGATGTTTTCACACAATAAGTAGTTTGCAAAATTCACAGGGACAAAGAAAATTATGTACAGGTATAAATTTTTTTTTATGATGAATTTTTCAACAATGGGAATTATGCATGTTTCAATCAGATTTGCATATGTTGCATTTTCCTCCCCGTGCGTCGCGCCAGACAATACAAATTGGCGTCTGAAGTGCTCGGCCCGAAGGGATGGCATTTCATCTTTCAACCCTTGTAACAAAGTTCCGTAAATTGGCCACTGTTTGGATCTGATGTAATTGATACTCTGTACTTGTCTTGCCTTTTCTTTGCCGCGCCTAATGTATCTAATGGAAATATTTTACTTACTGTTTTTCTTCCTCATTTAAGTGCAAAATTCTTGGTTCTGTTGTGGAGTCAGTAGGGTAGCAACAAATCTACCCGACTTTTAACTTTTAAGCTTGACAAATCAAGCCAAAATTATTTCAAATAACGAACATTTTAACGATTATTAGAACAATTGACAAACTCATCTATTTTTATAATCCTTATGCTTTTTTGTAGATAATCAAAAAAAAATACCTACACGGTGTCCGGAAACTTGTTTATCATATGGAGTCATAGAGAACCCAAAATCTGATGTTTTTCGATCTGAGCATATCGATTTTTTAAACGTTTTTTCCCCTTTTCAGCAACTAAAGGGTTAAAAAACTTTTGTAACGGTGTCTACATTCGACGAATTTAAAAGATATTAAAGGGCTGGTATTAACCCCCTAACGACCGACATTTTTCAAATTTTATCTAAAAAAATCCAACTTTGGACTTGATTTATTTCATACCAAAAAAAGTTAAATGAGATGGAATAAACTTATTCCCGGAAGAACAACAGCCTTGTAATATTTTTTTTATTGATTCGTTAACAACATTTTTTTAAACCATTATTTGGTAATGTGGGTCTCACTGGGTGCTTACCCATGCTGAGGCTGCCATTTTAAAAATTAAAAAGCAGTAATGTATTGAATGGAATTAATGAAATATAAAAATAACGAAAAGAAAATAATATAATTATAAATTAATATTATTTTTTCTTCTATTCGCCTGTATTTATATTACCTATAGCCATAAATTAATGTATATAATTTTAAAGAAATCTTTGCAATTTATAATCGCGTTTAAATAACAAAGATTGATTCCATGGTTAGTTTCGAACATGCACTGCCTATTTAGAAACTAATATTGACTGGGGCCATAATCTATTCACAACTTTATTACAGCGTATACTCGACGTACATTTTACTCGTCATATTATTGTATACTACTCTGCATATATTATATCCATGTATATATTATTTGGTCTAATACTGTAGCTTATATTTTTTCTTTATCAAATACGCAATAATACAAATAAATTATTTATTTAGCGATCAAAAGGGTTTTTTTTAATCTTTATTTCTAGACAGTTTTTTAGGAATATTTTTCAGCTGACTGAAATAGGCAGTGATGTGTAATGAATGCCCCAACATCATTTTTTAAATAAAGAAATAAAAAAGTCATAAGGAGATCAGTTATTTGTGTCCAGCTCGTTTCATACGTATGGCAACTGCAACTCTCCATCTTCGTTATTTTTCCGGATGTTGATTAAGATGCATGTATTGGTAAACCGCGTGGATATATAGTTTTGCAGATGTGTATGCAGTGAGGTGTACAGAGCGAACGGTGTTCAGGTATAGCCAGTGTGGCGTGAAGCTTGCGGGGGGCTGCGGGAGTTGGTTGGGGGTAGGGCAGGGGCTAAAGGCGAGTGGCGCTGCTGGTATTTAATTACACCCCCGGGCATGGCGTGATGATACGCCGTGTATAGTGTATAGTGGCCATCTTCACCACCCACTTTATCCTTCGAGGCTTAACATCTTCCCGTTAATTATGATCCCGGAAAACTTAAGGGAAAATTTTACATTATAAAAGTATTATAAGCAATATTCTTTGTGGCATTGTGCCTTCCACGCCTTTGTGTATTTCATTAGGGCGGCGTTCGTCTTGTTTTATTTGAGTTCTTATATTACCAATCTTGGGTTAACTGGAATTTAAAAATACAGATCACTCGTCCTTTCTTTGATTAAAAATTAATTTAAAGACGAAATACCAAAATCACCTCCATTTTAATTAAAATTTTATAATAATAATGAAATTGCATTATTATGGTGCTATACGAACGAGGCAGCTATTTCGTCGTCTGTAGATTAGATTGATCCAATGTTAAAGCCACTAAATACCACTGAAAATATTGGAAGGCGCAACAGCTAGCGCGCATAAAAATAATTATATCAATAGCAGAACTTAAATCACGATTGATTAGAAGAATAATATTTATTTGAAGATATAATTCTATTCAAATTGGTACCTAAGCAGACATCTCTCATAAATTCAGTATTAACCATTTATTCGAATGACAAATCAATGCAAGGTAAAATCCTTAAATTCCTAAGGCTTACCGTGATACAGTACGCCCAAGAGCTTTCTCCACCGTATAGTCCCTACAGTATCATTTCCTCCGAAAAAATGCGAAGCTTTTCACGTAAATCTGGACGAAACTTTTCTTCTCAATGTTCCTTTCTTGCTTTTATCAAGTCCGCATTCACTCATATTGAGTAAGGTAACTGAGAAAAAAAAATACCTGACTAACCTGTTTATGAGTTTTTACTTAATTCCTGGAAGCTGTTTTCCCTTAAATAATGTTCAATGAAAAACAGTCTCTTCACAATAAAGGCCGACGTTGGTAGAGTATTTAAGAATTTAAATAAAGTATTCATTTATTTTATATTTTCGTGGTTGGAATAAATTGTTCCATTTTAGCTGCAGGTTAAAACGCCTCTGACTTGATGTGTCTAAACATTAAACAAAAGTTAGTTAATTAGCGTGTAACATAATAAAGCCATTAGGGATGTTAACTAAACCCCGTTAGGCGTTTCCCTGCAAAGCAATTGATATTGTACCCAAACTTTTTATATTACCTCTTGTTCACATACATTAATAGTACTTTGTAATTATTTCACGACTGTTTTTAGTACGACAAAGTTTTCCCTACTGGAGTATTTTATTTGGGAATACGTTTTTAGTTGACAGATAGGCACTTGTATCTCGTATCACCCCTCAGGATACGACCAACTACAATAGCAGTTCAGTGAAATCATTACTTCTTTCAGATGCACTGCAATGTGCAGTGTGCAGAACTAGGTTTTAGAAGTTTTGAACGCATTTTAATACTGTCCTAAAATTCCTAAGTAAAATTTTTATACATATTGTAGATGTCTGTCAATTATTTCATATATAATTTTCAATATTAATTTTGTCTTTGAGATATTTACAAAATATTACCCGGCTTCTAAGGGATGGAACATGGCCTTCCTTGTGGGCGTTTTACACGGTGTTTTTTTTCGTACCGATCCCCACATAGAAACTATATCGGGACCCTAATGAAAAATCTTTGCTTTGCGCAATCATTATTTCCATTCGTAAGAATTCGTATAGATATTGGCCATTAAAAAAAGAAATAATATTTTGGAACAGTACTAAATCGTCAAAAAATGGCAACACCTTGGACATAACCATGGAGCATACGTTTAAGCGTGTCATTTGATTTTGCCGTTGCCGTCAATAAATCTTAGAAAATACACGCGAAATTCATAATACCGAACACATCATTAATAAACACGTGTTGTATTAAAAAAAAACAATATTTTAGATATAAAACGAAATAAACTTGCAATATGTCCAATTAATGTTAATTAATTTTATTATATTATAATATTATCTACTTACCTATCGGTTATTATTTACCTTTTTTTATCTAGTTATTTTTTATTTTTTCTTATTTCTTTATCTTATCAGTATGGTTTCCTATGCCTGTGTCTGATAAGCCAGCACAGGTACCTTGTACTTTAGTTAACAGAAGAATATTATTGTTGCCAACTTACTTAATAATGCTTCTTTTCTTTTCTTTTCTTTTGTTGACTTTTTTGTTTTTTGTTTTTATTTTTTTCATACATTTCTTACTAAAATTTTGTTTATTTTTGTCTACCGGTCTCGAAACGTCCGTGTCATAAACTTTTCTTTTTTTGTTTAAATTTAATTTAATGTTGTTATTATTTTAAATTTACATATATGTTTTTTTTAAATGATATTATTGTAAAGCTGCACATCTTGATACAGGAATGCCCTAGTGAGATGTGCAGAGTATGCTTTTTATGTAAAAACTGTTTTTTGAATTAAATAAATAAATAAATAAAAAAAATAATGTGGTTACGTAAAACAATGACAGACGACAGAAATCAAATGATTTCCAGCATTTTAAACTGTACGAAGGGGGGAACCAAAATAGAAAACATAATTTTTACATCCCGAATCCATATACAAAATCAACCCCTAAAAACCATTTTTTTAAATTGTTTTTGTTTAGACCGAGGAGTGAGCCTTCATCCCCAGGGTCTGGAGTGAACTTCCTGGAGTTGTAAGTAACTAAGCCAAATCCCAGTTGGGTAGGGCCGACATTTATTTCGTATATTAACTGCTGTAATAGTATCTAATTTCGGAGACGTGCGAATATTATTTGCCACCAAACTTTGAATGAATTGTCATCGACAACGAGTCTATTTTCCGAGTTCCAGTTCTGATGACGAGAATCTGGGTTGATTACCACTTTCGTGAAACGTGAAATTGAAATAGATGCATTTAAAAAGACGACCATATGAAAATTGGACGAAAAAAAGCGTCGTGTAAATCTTCCATTACACTCTATTATGAATTATAAACATACTGTTTCTCTGGTGCCGGGAGATGTTTGTATTATATTTAACAACTGACTGTTTGATTTTCCTTTATGTACTCCGAACACGCACGGATATGATCTAAATGTTTACTTACTGTCCATCGTTAGATCAAAGAATGTTTATTTTCTATAGTTCCTGTTTATAAGATAACATTCTTAGCGAGATCGGTTTGATAGGTAGTTCATTCAGGATTCTGCAAAGAATTTCATTCTTCAATAATATCTTAATCATAATAATTTGGCTGGCTTTCATCAAAAGCTATATTCTCTCACCTCGCATTGTACTTGGTTAATCTAATCCAGAGGTTCCCAAACTTTTTTGTCCCGTAGACCACTTGCCAAACATTTTTTTTTTCCGTAGACCCCCTGCCTGCCAAATATTTAATTTTCCTAAAACTATTAACGTTCCATGTGATAATCATTTCTCTTTTTCGTAAGAAGATTCCCTTCCCTCGCCTGTCCAACAACCGGGTGGCGGTATAGTTCCTCTGTCTTTACATTGTGCAGACAGGGGCGCCCTTGTGAGGTATTACACCAAATGAAAATGGAGCAGGATAAGCAACGGAAATATCTTTCTGTATCTGGCCCTACAGAACTATCAGTTCTTCTTGTTATATGATATCCGATTCTTAAACATTCCACTACCACAGTCAAAATGTCCTCAAACATAGTTTTGAAGTCTGTGTGAAGTACATTTAAATGTTGAACGTCATTATTACCCTGGACGTTTTTCAAAAACAAGTTTGGGAATCTAGGAAAAATCGCGGCTTCCGATGTGCAATGTTTTGCTTCAATATATTAATACTGACGAGGAAAGGAACATATAATTTTATTTATATTCCTCAATAAACAACTTTACGAAATATAAAAATACAAATATCAAATAAGTAATTTCTCAGTCTATTTTTAGTATTACGTAAACTATGTTACTTGTGTTAGGTGTATTGTGTCATCTACAGAACTCCTAAATGTTGACTTAAGGTAAATGGGGGTCCGCTCGTATGTACCCCCATTTGAATCTCGTGGACCCCCAAATTTTTTTCTCGCTGACATAGACCCCCAGCAAGCCGATATCGACCCCTGGGGGTCTATATAGACCAATTTGGGAACCTCTGATCTAATCTATATCTGCTTGAAGAGAAAATACGCCTTGGATTAGTGAGATCTTAATTTGTTTCTAGGGGAATATGCCTAATCAATAATAACACAACGCAGATTTTAATGTTACCTTGTCACGCGACGCAACTAATTTCTTTAAAATTTAATGCTACTTTTAAGTCATCGAGTTTGTTAGGAATCATTTCTTGAAACGAATAAATATCAAATGTCTCAAGTCAGAATGATGGAGTTACCTTAGGAAACTTCATACACCTTCCAGTACCGGACTGGTGGGTAGTTAATAGTTGACAAGTCGCGTAAAGTTTCCGCGGCACCTGGTGGTACTTATGGCTCAGTCTCGGTGGCAACTGGCAACTAGCCGTTTTTCACTGATTTATCGACACGCTTTCCGACTACCGCCGAAATGTTAAAAAAACGCGGGCCGCTACGTTGTAAATACTTGAAGGCTTGAACGGGTTTGTAAGTATACACGGCGTCCGGAAACTCGTGGTACAAGCGGGAAGCTGGCGAGTCGACATCACGTAGAGCACCAAAAAAAGTTTTTTTTTTCAGTTTGAGCATTTTTCCAAATTTTCCACAACTAAAGGGTTAAAATCTAAAAGCTTTTGAAAAACTGGCTACTTTGCAGTATGTTTCGAAGTATTTTAAAGCACATTAAACAGCTGATATTAATTAACTCTCTACCAAACGATTTTTTTTTCAAATTTGCCCCAATAAATTCATTCTTGAAAACGAAAGCACAAATCAAAAAAGTTATGCTCTCGCACTACGAGTTTCTAGACACCGTGTATAGCTTGAAAGAAAAAAGTTTTCGCATAAAAAAATTCTTGCATACTAGGACCACTTCGAACTTGGAAAACTTTGATATTATGTGCGATATTGCTCCGAAGTTGTTTTTGTGACTCCCAAATTCTCGACTTGCGGTATAAATAGGATTTAATTATCAATTTGTTGCGTGCTTCGAAAGTGTTTGTCAAATACATTGCAGTAGGTACCTAAAGGATAGGTACTTATTTCAGGGCTTTGAAGCGGGGCCTATAGCTGAAGCGCCGAGCTGTGAGCACGAAGTGGATTTAAATATTAATTTTTATCACAAAAAGTTTTGTATTCATATCAACGCGATCATATTGTAGAGTTATGTATATTTTTCAATTTTTTAAAATTGTTGTGGTTGTTTTGATCTGGGACCAAAGCAATAAAAAAACGAACTCTGGCTCATTTGGTGTTCAAATAATATATTTTTATATCCATGAAAGGCACCGCTGGTATCTTATCTATATTTAGTTTGAAATAAGTCAATTATCTCGTACATATTTAAGCTAACCCACATGGCTTCTTTAACGCAGGAGTAAAAAAACACACACGGAATTAACTAGCAGTCATGGCTTTACGCCCATCCCGCCTAAAGCAACACTATATTTTATCAATTATTATGATTGGGGATGGTAATACAATTTATTTCAAGTAACAAAGTATATTCGACACGGTTACGCACTTGGGAAGCCTCTTGAAGCCTCCTTTTGTTGCTCTTCCCGCTTGAGAACTTCTTATCTACTGTCTACTCCTTACACTTACTCTTGTCTACTCTTTGCTCTTCCACTGTTTCGTCTCCCACACGATCCCCTGTTTTTTGTGGGGAGACTTTTTATATTTTTTAATAGGTAGGACAACTCGAGTGGCCCAATCGAACTGGGACTTTTAGTCAGGAGCCCTCGGGACGGAGGCCTGGCTCCTTTGTAAAGAAAGGTCGACGACTCGCGTACATAATTATCGTTTGTTTGTTCTTTACTTTTAATATTAACCCACGGCTTTGGTCGGCACCATTATTTCATGTAAGATGTACATGAGAAAAATTAGTAAAGCTAATTTATTAAAAATCTCTTCATATAATTTGTAATCTTGTTAAAAATGGGACTGCAAGCCTTCGGTAAATTCATAATAATATCGGAATACGTGTTTATCTACCTCCGTTTTTCTTGATAATATGTCATGATGAAATGCAATAATGTTAGGATTTTTATGAACACGTGTTCGGACATCGACAAAACACTCAAAGTTTATTAGGATACCTATCAATGCATACGTTAATGGACTACAATCCCGTTTTTAACAGGAATATGAATAAATTGAAAATATTTGGCAATATTTTGTATCAAGAAGTTTTATCCGTGCATGTACCTTTAAGGCAAAAGAAGTCATCTTCGCTTAAAATGTTTTATGAAATTAAACATTCTGGTTTATACATACATATTGCGTCGTTTCATCCTTTTTTTAATAAAATAAAAATGTGAATAGCGCACAAGAGTCCCGTGTCTGTGTCTGGAGCCAGTGTGACTATGGCATCCCCAATAGGGATATGTTGTGTGGCAGAAGGTAGTGAATAGCGCACAAGAGTCCCGTGTCTGTGTTTGGAGCCAGTGTGACTATGGCATCCCCAATAGGGATATGTTGTGTGGCAGAAGGTAGTGAATAGCGCACAAGAGTCCCGTGTCTGTGTCTGGAGCCAGTGTGACTATGGCATCCCCAATAGGGATATGTTGTGTGGCAGAAGGTAGTGAATAGCGCACAAGAGTCCCGTGTCTGTGTCTGGAGCCAGTGTGACTATGGCATCCCCAATAGGGATATGTTGTGTGGCAGAAGGTAGTGAATAGCGCACAAGAGTCCCGTGTCTGTGTCTGGAGCCAGTGTGACTATGGCATCCCCAATAGGGATATGTTGTGTGGCAGAAGGTAGTGAATAGCGCACAAGAGTCCCGTGTCTGTGTCTGGAGCCAGTGTGACTATGGCATCCCCAATAGGGATATGTTGTGTGGCAGAAGGTAGTGAATAGCGCACAAGAGTCCCGTGTCTGTGTCTGGAGCCAGTGTGACTATGGCATCCCCAATAGGGATATGTTGTGTGGCAGAAGGTAGTGAATAGCGCACAAGAGTCCCGTGTCTGTGTCTGGAGCCAGTGTGACTATGGCATCCCCAATAGGGATATGTTGTGTGGCAGAAGGTAGTGGGAAGGGGAATGAGATGGGGGAGAGGAAGGTTGCGAAGTACCTGGCTATTAAGATCTTGTCACCAGAAGCCATTTCAAGCAACATTTCGATTCTGATTATTATTGGTCTTACACAGGTTGATACCAGCTTAGCCTTACCTCTCGACCACGGAGATGTTTATGTGTTCTAAATATCCATCTCTTCTTAAAATTCAGTTACATTGTGGCTTGTCACACTATAAACACAACTATCGAGCAGTTTCCAAAGAACCCTTAGTACAAAAGAAAAAAATTAACCCGAACAAACCAAAGTTTTTTACTATTATACATTATTTGTTTATTAAAACTGTAATAAAAAAGAGTTTGACTGAGGATTGAACCATCTTCCCCAGGGATTGACTTATATGAGTAACTGCCTAAAATTTAAGCCAAATTCCTAATTGGATTTTACCAATATTATTTCGTATATTATGCTGTGAATTTTTATAAAGTCATCCAATTTCCGAGAAATGCGTGAGCGTGCATGAGTGCTTAAGAGTCGAGGTAGAATGCATTGTCATCATGAGCCTATCTGCCGAGTTTTAGCTCGATCGGATGTCGAGAAGTGGGTTCATTTCGACTTCCGACTTTCCATTTCATTCATTTATTTATTCATTTATTCAACAAAACAAATTCAAATAGATGTATTTAATAATAAACTACTGAAATGACAGGAAATAGCTTTCTATATTTAATTATGTTTATTCATTAAACATAAAATGTAATAAATTCATTCGCTTTATTGATATTACGAACTTGAATAAGTTAATGAAAATACAGCACGGTTTTAACCCCATAATAATATCTATCATATTCTTTTGAAATATTATCATTTTTGTGCCAATATTTTTTCTGGGTCTCGCAATTAAATTCTCTAAATACCTGTCCACATTTCAGATGCGATGCCTTTTTAAATAATTATTCCAACAGTTTATATTAATAAACCTTCCAGCTTCTGGACACTGATGAATTCCAATGGAATTTCATGCTTATTAAATAATTTCAACGTAACATGACAACATTAAACACTCGACAAGTAATCCACATTACGAGCAAACATTTGCTTTCTAAATTGCGTTGAGTCACTTTGGGCTCGAATTTACAAATTCGTTCAAATGAAATCATTATGTTATTGGAATAATATGATCCCCCAAATAGTGGAATAGGGTTTTATTCCCATAAATTCAGGCTGTTATTAATTTGAAGTCAGTAGTTTTGATTATCTGTTATTTTATAAATAGCTTTGACGGAGTATCATATTTTCCCCTATACCTATCTACTTGTTACATTCAGGAGGGTTGGTTGGTTGGTTGATGGTGGGTGGGGGGGAGGGGGGCAATCACAGAGCAGGTAGCAGTTTGCTTCAGTGGAATATAGCCAAATATTCAGGGGGTTGGTGAATATCCAGCCTAACAAATCTAATTAATCATTAGCCAAATCCTATTCCGAGTGTGTTAGTGATACGCGATTATTTGCGAAGGGTTTCGCGCCTTACCTAATGTTTGTTTCGATCATGACTTGTGCAAATAATATGTACGCCGAGCATGTCGAACGCAAATACTTGTTTTTTTAGAGCCGGAGGGACTATAGCAACCCCAATTTAAGGAAATCACCTAACTTTTCAGATCTGATAACTAATCATAATAATAAACTCTAGGATTCTCATTAAGGCCATAGTAGGGTAATAACCCAGAGTCTAGGATTATTTTCTACTCACACGGAGAAAAATTATAATATTTTTTTTAAATAATAAAAATACTGGCATAATAATGGTTCCTAAATACAAACATTCTTTACAACAAACTTTTCATGTTTATTTTTACTAATATCAACAAAGTTATTACATATTGCTCTGAAACTGCTTTCATAGTACATTAAGTAATTATCTTGTACTCTTGTTTTTGTATACAGGGCGTCTGGGGGTAAAGTGTACTAACTTGGGGAGGTGATTCTACATGATGGTATAAGTAAAAAAGAAAAATAACTTTTTTAGAAATTCCATTTTTTTCCCATACTAAAATATTTTTTCTCTCATAAAAACAATGCAACTTTTTAACCAAAACACTACCTTAAAACGTAGGAATTTCGAAAAAAGTTATTTATCTTTTCTACTTCTAAAATCATGCAGAATCACCTCCCGAAATTTGTGCACTTTACACCCAGACACCCTGTATAATTATTTAACTCCGTGTACAACAGAACTATCTATGATAACTTGTATTGTACCTGCTTATATTGTTCATACTCGGCTTATTATGTTACGTAATATGCAGTTATTATTGTACTCCTGATAAACTTAATGAACAATGTATACATGTAAAAGCCATCATGACGTGAATAAGTAAATAAATTTGAAGAGATTTTTAATAAATTAGCAATATTTTATATCAGTAAGTTTTCTCCGTGCATGAACGAGCGAAATTATATATTTTTTTCTTTTGAACATTCCCTACAGAAGTAGTGTAAGGCGGGTTTTGCCTATATTTTAATTTCCACTTTGCGGAAAACGTGATGAGTCGAAATGGATGGCATTCTCGAATTCAGCATACCGAAATACATATAATTCAACCATTACCATTTAAAAAAAAAATTAAAATGTCAATTTGCAGACCTGTGTTATCAATCTACAATATTATATTATGCAAATTTACCTTCGACAAGCTTCGAACTTGTCGAATCGCTGAAAAACCTACAGTTCTGCAACGTAGATATTTAAAAATGCACTGGAGATTTTTAGATTGCTGCAAGTATATTAATATTTTGATATGAATGTAATGTTCTTCGTTTCGCCTTGAGCTTCTGCGTCTTGCGTGCTCAGATGAAATTGGTTTCAGTCTGCGGCGAAGCCTTATGAAGGATTTACTTAAAACCTTGTCATACGTATAAATCATGTGTCCTTACCTACACCTACCTATGAACACATGAACAGGCGAATATGCCTTTCAGAATGTGGCGTTAATATTAAACATAATGGAAGATGTATAGGAAGTTTATTACCCTTATAAATTGAAACTTTTGTGCTCAACCATTTTGGGACAGGCGCTCCTATTTCAATATTTAAAAGTGTTTTATGCTAGTACTTTGCAGTAATTTGGTGCTACCCAGTGTGAAATAGATACAGTTTTATCTTTATAATATGACATATTGTAATTGATTTTCCTATCACTTTTTGTAACCTTATTCATCCAGGTTTTTATAAGATTTTCTTAATATATATTTATGTTTTCCATTTCAATTTATTTAAATACTAGAGAGAAATAGCAGACCCGTGAAAAACCACAGGATTCTGTAATTGTTGTAATAATTAGAATTGTAATTGGATTTGTGAAGCTGAAAGTATTTGTAAATAATTGCTCTCAGGATCACATTGCTTTTCAAAAACAAATATTACCAATTTTATTTATAATTTAACTATTTTTTTTGTTGAAAAATAATTAGAGAGACTATCAGAAATTTAGTTTTCGAATAAACAATGTTTGCAAACGTGAATACACATTTCAAACATAGAATCTTGGGTTACGAATAACCTGACAATATTTGAAAATCTCCTTCTACCACCACAGTAAGCGGAAAATGTTTCTTGTGTTGTGATGGAGGACTTAGCTAGCCGAGGAATTGAACACACTAGGCCTGGGTAGAACCCAAACGCGATGCCGAGTCAGCCACTGACCGGTCAAATACCTATGTATCAACAGTTCTCAATACATTACTCTTAACTATTATTTTTTTAATGTACTGTTAATTTTTGTTTATTAATTGTTTTATATATTACCTACGATATTAATTTAAAAGTTATTACAATTTTAAAAAGAAATAAACCTTGTCAAATGTCGTTTCTGAGGAAATTGTCGGTACCTAAACATAAGATCGCATTTCTTATTACTTTAATGAATTAAAGGCATTTGCATAAAATAACCCTTTATGTGGCTTTTCTGCCGCTTGATTTTATTTGATTAGAGTCAATTAAAACCCTGCGAACTATAATACAAGTCTTTTATGTTGATACTTATTTATTTATCCTTGTATAACAGGAAACCTTTGTTTCAGAATCTGCCAATTTTCTGCATTCCTCGACGTTTAAAATGAGTTGCGAAGTCTATTTAGCGCCGTGATTTCACTGGGATGTACATTGTACACTATATACGAATGCAAACAATTAGTGTATTCGTAGATTCTAGATTCCCACAGTGAAACGACTGGCATTGTTTCGAATTCACTGCATAGAACGATTTCCCGTTGTTTGTGTGTTCGGTGTATTGCCGCTGAGTTATTTGGTTTTTAAGGCATGCACTATGTAATTACCTGCAGGAGCTGCAGCAATCTTATTTTTGGCTTCTGATCAATGAAACCACACACGAAATATGCCTTCTGGCCCTATGCCGAGATCATAACGCAGTTAGTAACAAAATAATAGTCTCTCTGGCTTTTCGAAAAAGGCGAGTTCCACCTTACGTCACCTGAGTACAAGTTGAGTAAGCGCTGGGTTATTTGTATACTTTTCCTTCGTTTTACTAGGTGAGACTCCTCTACGCCTCAACGCGTTGGGGAAGGTTTTTTTTCTTTTCACACTCCGCGCACGCAACACACATTAGAATTTTACTAAACGATTAAGAAACGTTAATTTTGAACTCTTTGTTTTCACGCACATTGTTGTCGTATTGAACATTTGACGCAATCACGATGTGCCACTTTCCTTTGGGTAGCGAACATAAAACTTTAATACACTTCGACCTACTCAAGGGTTTTCAGAATGAACCCTTTTGAAGGCCGCTTTGAAAGCAATATCGACCCAGCGAAATAAACCTTGTAAAATTTTGAATACCTGTCAAAAACTATTTTTGTGTAAATTTGATACTTTCGAAGATGAATTATGTAATGCTGCCCACTCTTTCACTTCATTTTCACCAAGCCAAAACGTGATTTACAAGTTGATCAGGGTTTCGATGTCAAAAAGCCATAATAATGATTGAATCCAAACCATTGAAAAAAAACAAAAACAATCGTGATGTCCTTGGTCCACCTGCTCCATCATAAACGCATAATTACACTGTCATAGCTTTAAAACTAGTATCTAGTTGTACGCCAAGTTGAACAATTCTCTGCATGCACGCACGCTACGCTCTACAATTTTCATCAATTTCAGATCAACATAGTCGTGAAGTGAAAGAGATCTAAAAAGCATGTAAAGCAAAATATGTACGAGAATGTACCAAAAAATATATCTGTAAAGTAATAAAAATTATGTCTTTTTTTCTGAATGGTGTACAATGAAATCGAATCTTTCTTTTAATTATATTTTACAAATTTATTAAATGTGAAATCATTTTTGTGGTAATCTGATCGCTCAAATAGTGCAATAGAGTTATTATTTCCCGCTATTAAGTATTTTGAGAATATCATGTTTTATGAGATTTTAATACTGCTCTTTCATGGAAGCGTTAGCTTGTGGTTGGAAGAGTGTACAGTACATTGTTGAAGTTATCTATCGGTAATTAATAATATTATAGATACATGTATTATGTGCTGTAGTAAGTACACGGAGAAAAGTAACTGATAAAAAATATTGCCAATTTATTAAGAACCTCTTGAAATTATTCTCGTAACGAATGAATTGATAGGTTTCCTGATAAGCTTTTAGTAAAATATAATTTAATATTGCCACGATTTCGGTCAAGTGTTTATAAAAATCCTAACATTTCGTGATTATATATTATTAAGACAAACGCAGGTGCATGATATTATTATGAATTTACTAAAAGTTTATCAGGAAGCGATTCGCAGTCCCGTTTTTAACCGAATTACCAATAATTTGAAGAATTTTTTAATTAATCAGCAGTACCCATTTTTTTCTGTGTACCCTACTTAAAATCTAGGGTTGTGGAGAGATTGGGGGAATACAATATAAAATATATGAATACTTTGATAAAATATCTTAATTTCCAAGTCAATTAATTTGTTTCTTTTTCATCTTTTCAGGTAAGTCGATACCATGAACTCATTTGGATAAACGATTCACCCGGAATAAAGGAATGGGCTATACGGATTAAACGCCGCGCTGTAACATTTCTTGCATCGACACAGGCGATTTAACAGGTAACTGGAAATTCAAAATTGAATATCAATTCCGTTAGCTTTTAACCGATTCCCGGAAGATAATCTCCGATGATGCTGTATTTTTTTTTAGTTATTTTTTTCTTTGACGAAACACGGAAAGGTCACAAGTAATGAGATTTAAAAATAAATGTCTACGTATTACGTAGCATAATCGGTTGTTTTAAGTAGGGATTCATGGAAGTAATTCGATTGATTTATTAGTCATCTTAGTTTTTACTGAATCTGCTTTTAACATTTTGAAACACTAAGCCGTTAAATAATCTTATGTTACCGGTTTGACAACTTTTTTAATGATTTCGTCAGCGATCGAAATCTATGACCAGGTATCTTTTCGTGAGTAATAATCCGTAAACACACACACACACTTATGAAAACTTCATCATTGTATAATAACGTAGGGATCTTCTATTTCACATTTTTACACGTGACCACGCTTCCTAAAGTGCTTTAAAAATTAAAAAATTTATTTTACATATCGTCACCTTAAAGCAACAGTGGGATATCTTGAAAAATGCTGTTCTGAGATAATAGGACTTTTAGGTTTGCGTGAGCTCTAGCAGCATCAAATTAACTAATCTTGCAGATTAATGATATGGTATAAGAGAGGTTAATTATTTAACATCAACACAAAATTGTAATAATAGAAAAATGATTAATTTTTTCATACTAATTTTGACAAAGTATACGTAAATCTGGAAATATCTCACTGTTGCGTGGAGTGTTTGGTAATCATCTCAAATTATCTCAGTGTAGCATTAAAATAATATTACGAGTTTAGATGGATAAATGAATTAATAATTGTTCCTCGCGAGATTTTTTCAATGTGGACGACTGTTTCAGGCTAATAATTGCTTAAAATAATTAATAATTGCTTAAAATAATTAATAATTCTTATTTCTGCATGTTTTTCCATGATGTTTATAATCATAAATACATTTTAAACAGTACACACCCACTCACTCCTATAGTTTGTCAACACGACAATTGACGATAGTAAGGTGGTATAAAAATGAAAAAAATATATATTTGTGCTTATAAATTTATTTATGAGAAGCGTGATATAATGTATGTAACAAAAATAACAGAAAAACCTTAAGAATAAAAGTATGTAACAAAATTAACAGAAAACCAAGAATAAAAAGTAGGTATGTATCAAAAATAACAGAAAACCTTTAGAATAAAAAGTATGTAATTTTTTTTACAGAAAACTTTAAGAACAAAAAAATATAACAAATATGTGTTGATTCCCTGGAAACCTACAATGAACCTTCATCGTTATTTTCTTCTTGTACATCGCAGTCTGTATTTACAGTATTAATTAATTCAAAACAAATTATGAGGTTTTTTTGGTATAACACCACTTTGGCAAAGAAATAAGAAATCACGATTTTTATTCGGTGGAATTGTAGGTGGAACTGTATAAGCTGGTCCTAGAATTATACTATTCTCATTCCGAACATTCTTTAGTCGCTCTCTCACATTAACACTCTGATTAAATGGATCCTCGGTGTAGGTGCTTTTGTATTTGATAACTGACGGTTCGTCTTTAGTGATCTGTAAAATCTTAACTTTATTCCAAATACATTTATTTTTGTCCATAAACATCCAGAATTTCAATCCATTTTTCCAGTCTTCTCACATACCTTCTTCCAGTCAATGAAGTCCGTTGTTTCCATTTCTGTTAACTTATAACGAGGTTCATTCTTCTTGGAACACTTTATGATCATCGCTAATTCCGTTGGAATAAATATTAGGCCTTCTTTTAAAACCCTGACCTTTTCTCTGTCTATGCAATAATGAATGGAGTCTCCTTTGTTCTCTGAGTGCCCAACAATTAGGTATATATGGGTAATGATTTGAATATCAAGTGTTCATAGTGCATGCATGTACATAGAAAATAAATAAAATTGTTTTTATTCTGTGCCACACAGTTATCAGAATAAAAGTTCACTTCCCGTTTCCCTTGTCAAAGGTCTTTTAAAAATGTGTACACGCAGGTAGACATTTCAACTGCGCATCTTTTAGCTACACCCTCATGCCGCATGTAACAATGGCCCTGTCGTGTTTGATTTTGTAAATACAGAAGTTATAACGTTTAACTTGCTCTTATAAAAAATAGATATATTGCCATTTGGCAACGACATAACAGCTTGAAAGTCATAAATGGCAACTACAGTATCATCAGTATGGTCTTGATAATGTTTTTATCTTTTTCTTGTCGAGATAGCTTTACATTCTGAATGTGTTCAGAATATTATTATTTTTTTCTAATATCTCATTTGCAGTACTATAGTTGTATTATACACAAAATGCGCAAAGGTTCTTTTTTGGTTTAAAAAAATATATATTGAATTTGGTATTGAATATTTTCCTGTATGTAGAGTGTGTAACATAGAGATAACCTACCGAGACACACTTCTATTTGTACAAATTGTACATCTTTTGGATATTTGGAGATCCGAGCTGATCCTGCACGACAATAGTGCGATTCCACTCTACTAAAGCTGTTGATGTGATTCATAACACCATCAACTAAATCATCCCTTTGCAGGAAGCTGTCTGTTTTCTTTTTTAATGCAGTGCTTATGGTATTATTGCTTATATCTAAGGTTGCCATAAAAAAATCTTACACGTACGTATGTTATGTCCATCTCTCTCAAAATAATAACCACTATTAGCTAGCATTCATGGAATCATAAATATTAAAATATTTTAATCGATCAACTTCCAAAACAGATTCAGAACATTTGTATTTACAATTAGTACACAGTACAGGCTTAATTTGTTTTGCTCTGCGTATCTTTCCTGACTTTGCTACATACTCCTGACCAGTATTCACCTTCAGTTTCTTTATGTTTCTCTTCCAAGATCACCCAACTTGTTGAAAACTATAGAGCTACGGTGAGACAATAAATTTATTTCAGTATTTTAAACGACCCTTTGAAAGCAAGAGTGGGACAACATCTATATCTCAGTGTTGCTCTGAGTGACCGAACATTTCAATACTGAGATTTTACTTGTAACACTGGCAATTTTTTTTTTACAAAATATCCCAGTAATGCATCATGTAGAGCTCAAAATTTTACATCGAACTGCATACTTATCTCAAAAGTGTATTTTTCGAAGATATCCCACTATTGCTTTAAGGTGACGATATTCCACGAACCACTTAGGGCATTATTTTGTGAAAATTTCCTTGGAAGTGGCTGAATATATACAGATATATCAGGCCTCACTAGGGAAAGGATTATTGCTTTTGAATTCCATGAAATATTAATGAAAATATATCTATCTAAATTATAGAGAAAACCACTAAAAGCCAGCACATTATTAAAATATATATTTAAAAAAATGTTTTTCTCTTTAGTTATTTAAAATTTAATTTTCATACACGGAAAAAATGAGTATTACTATTTTTTTTTAAATCTCTTCAAATGATTGGTATTTCGGTTAAAAACGAAAAGACGGGCCGTTTCCTGATAAACTATTAGTAAATCGGTACAAGTGTTCATGCGCATGCATGCCTTGTTAATATACAATGACGAAATGCTGAAATATTCGGATTTTAATGAACACGTGTTCCGACATCGTTATAATATATTCGTATTTTACTAACAGTTTAATAGGAAAACTTTCAATTCATTCGTTAAGTGTCTGCAATCGCGTATTTACTCGAATTACGAATTATTTGAAGAGATAATAAATTAGCAATATTTTATTTCAGTAAGTTTTCTCCGTGCAAAATTTACACAACCGGCATTCGGTTTTCGATGTTTTCTAGCGATGCCTGTTATCAGCGTTTATCGATTACAATTATTATTAATTATTGGATTAAACGGCAACTAGATAATATTTGAAAGTGGACCCATTTGTTTGATAAATTACTTGATCCCACTAAGGACGGGTTGTTTCGGAGAATTTGAACAATTCATCAAATTTCAACGTTCATTTTCGGGTTCTGTGAAAGACTTATTCAAGTTCTGTTTTTATATCATTGTAGGCTAGTTGCTTGACAAAACTGAAATAAAAACAGAACTTGAAAAAGTCTTTCACAGAACTTGAAAATGAACGTTGAAATTTGATGAATTGTTCAGATTCTCCGAAACAACCCGTCCTAAGTAATCGACGATTTCTTCAAAATATCTGATGATGATTTGGTTCCAGTATTTTCGATGCTTTCATTTTTCCCTTTTGTCAAAATTGGCTACAGTTCTACGTTTGAATTTTCAAACTAACGGCAAAATACGGCTGAAATAAGTTTTTCCACCATTTTGAAATGCTTTTATGAATATAATGTCTGTTCCCAGTCACCTATCGTAATATTGTATCGAAGAATTTAGTCACCTTTCTGAGAAATATTCATAAATTATATTGCCTGATGTCATAATATTCTCATCTAATCCCCATTCAAACGTGAAATAAGGTTACCTAATCAATTAATTCTCATATTTTCCACAATACATCTTATGTGGTAGAAAAAAAAGTTACTAATACTAAGAAATCGATATATTATAACGTGTAAGCAAATGTTTGTTCTAGTTAGGTGATAATTAATTTATGGTGTCTGTTCTTAGAAGACGGTTAGTCAGAGGTGCTCCAAGTTTTATTGTCTTGGGATTAATTATAAATTATCTCTGTATGTTTGCAGTATCCATCTTTGAGGGTTAGAACTTAGAACCTTCAAGTTTTAAAAGTAACATTATTTAGGAACACCTTGGAAAGTTTTTTTTTATTATTTATTTATTTATCAATGATCCACACGATACAATTTTTGTAAGGGTTAAATTTACTTAAAAACCTACCCCATCAGACCTGTTAACATTCATACCAATTAGTATTATTTTAGCACTGCGGGGAATCGAACTTTTAACCCCCCGAATCAAATGTATACGAACGCTATGTATGCAGGTGTTGTTTGCCTTGTCTCAACTTGAAGAATAGGTGTTATTTAGTAATTATGCTAATTATCTGAAACTTAATTTACGATCACCTGTTAAAGAGACCGCCCTCGGCTTTTCACAATGTTTGTGCAATGATCATTGAATGTGCAACACTGAGAAGGCTACCATCTGAATGAAATGGATAATTGTGCAGTTACCGCGTTTATTTGGGTTATCCGCCAAAAAATATTTATACGATTTGGTCATTATTTATAAAAGTGGCGCTTTTATTAAACACGAAAAATAAAAAATGGCATTTTCGGGTTATCATTTCATTCGATTTATAATTTATAGGTTTGAATCGAATCTGTAACCTCCGGCTCAATGTTAGAGTTCTCAACGTTTTGCAGATGATGTAGTCAAAGTTGTATTTGAATTTTCTTATGTAAATCAGGAGGCTCAGGCACCAGGCACCCAGCGCCAGCACATGCGGTCGAGGAGAAGAGAATAGGGGGAAGGAGTCTCCGTTCCGGGCAGGTCCTATTGCTAACCACTTATCCTCCCCAGGCCTTGCACGGGATAGAGCTGTATTTACCGCCGTAAAATAATGCAAATCTGATTCTTATCCGGCCAAACCACGCGCAACAATGGCCGCGGTATTACGGCTGCAGATCCGGTTTGCCTTCCCAGCGGCCTGCCTCGCACCCGCCCGCCCGCTTTATGATTACGATTATTACCGCTAGGACGCGGCACGCCTCCCGAACGATGCAAAAAACACGGAAAAACGTCACACGTAGACGTAATGTTACGGGATACCGTCTGACGTGCCAATGGAACGTATTACGTATTATGAACTAAATTGACGGCTTGCCGACAACGTTCAATCAATTTCAATCACGTTTACCTATATTTGTGCTTCGGAGGATGTACACAGTACGTTTAACTTCGTTTTAGGTTTCATGCGATAGATGATATCATTTGATTTGCGGACGATAATCAACGCAACACAGACAAAAACACTGAACAAGTTTTGAATATTCCGCTTTAAACTTGATGAAAAAAATGCAATTATAAAAAAATGTTAAAAGTTATATTACCTATTTGCGTTTTGTTTATCTTGATACAATTGTCTTTCTGGTGAAAATGCTTCCATTCAACTTATTACCCATTACTCATTTCGCATGCTTGTGAATTTAACATCATATCTCCAGAATCTCCTTAATTTAGTTGTGTGAAATATTTAGTTAACGCAACACGTCTATGTCGTCATTAGGTTATTACAACTATAAATTATTTTATAAAATTCTTTATCATTTATGACGAAACACAAAAAAGTGTTAAATTCCACCATAATAAAAAAGTTGGTAAATGATCCGACGCGACGATGAGGTTAGATTCTAGAAAGATTAAATTAGTTGTTCTATGTTTTTTGCTGGTGATAAATTAATGAGAGGCGAGCAGGCTCAAAGCTGCCTACCGTCTTAAGTTGATTAGGAAGATTAGCACTTATTGCCTAGGAGCATACATCCGATGTTTCATCTAACTCATTTGGTCGAATTACGCATTTTCCGGTTGAAGAGTGCTCAATCATTCTGTTTTCCTGTTAGCTCGACCGCTAGGCCGAGAGTTATTGAAGCGCAGATCCTCCCTCACCTGAGAAGATTTCCTTTTTTAAGCGAGATTCATCAGGAGGTTTCGTTATCGGCGCAACAAAGAAAAACAACATTCTTAATCTGGCGATAAAGCGGATTGGACCAAAATACGGTTGGTTTCCTAACATTGTGGTGTCCGTTTGTTTTGTTGTATTTTTGAAATTTAATCTTGGGAATATTCTTCTTCTGAATATTCATTTCGGGGTTGAATAATTTGAGATTTTCCTAAATTATAAAAACCAAGTTCTTATCGCTCGGGGCTTTTGTTGGTGGGTAATACGCTGAATCTTTTGCATCAGCATTTTTCTTGTTGTTAGTTATTCCTCTTGTAGTATCAAAATTCTTTTGCACAAAATCCTTTTTAGGACTACTGGTAGCGAGATTATGGCGTTCATCCTGTAACTTTCATTATCCTGTGGTTGACCGCGGCCAGTCCCGACATCTACGGACCTCCTGCTCCCGCCGGCATTACTTCCACATGTTTAAAGCTCTGCTCTGCATACCACATGGCGTGGCCTAGCTTTGCTTCCATCGATTTCACGTTTTACATATTCACTTGCAACAAATTTAGATATAATACTGTAATTATTTAAATTGTTCCACCGCAAGAGGAATTTATTGTTGCAAACTGAGGCGATCCGCTTGTGGTGGAAAATGAAATTCCCTATAATCATTACTTATACCTATCGTACGACGCCATTAAACGATTCACATCGTGTTTTATTAATTACAAACACACATGCATAATTAATTCACCTACTTTGCGATTACCTAGATAACATCATAGATTATTTTCAAACTATTACGTAATAAATTATTATGGCCTCGTTTATCTTGCAAACTTCCTTTTTATTTCCTAGCGGAAACTAAATTGAGAGGTGTGGTATTTTAAAATTAGGCAACTCACAATATGTATACTCAAATTATACTTTATTATTAGATTTTTAGCCAAGTCACTAACTCCCTTAAGACTCTGTTTTCCAATTTACTTAAGAAATACAAATTCGATTCCGAATGCAGGAGTAATTTCGTAACTGTGAATTTATATAGCGCTTTAGTTTTGTGATGGTTAAACTCAAGTTCACTTTACATAACCTAAAATAATAAGATAGATACGTAATAACACCCACCAGTTTATACTATTGATTAGAAATGATGTATACCAACATATTTTAGTCTTATAGATTTAAAACAGTCGATACCTACGAACCAAAGATGTCTCATAAAAAGCAAAAAAACACATAGAGTGGATTTTTAGATTATTTTTATTAATAAAATACTTCCTTTGAGATTACCTACAAACCGTTCAGTTGTGCTTTTAACCAGGTTTCTAAAATACCCCTCACAAGGTGGAGTATCTTTTGTCGTTTTTAATTTTAAAAGTATGATATTTAATATTTTCCACAATGTACCGAATGTTGATTATTGGAATATAAGCTTGATCCGATGAGCCGACTTTCTCTCGAATAGAGTCATGCCATTGTAACCGAAGCCGAGCGGAGCCGAACCGAGCTGGGGAGAACATGAAACATGATGCTCGCGTCACCAAGAATACCGAAGCCATATATTATTGTCTTCTCCTCCGTGGATAATGTTCCTTTCGTCTCGGCCACAAAAGCTTTTTGTCCCTTTGACCTGTGGTCAGATTCAATAGTTCATGTTCGCAAGTAATTTCCTTGAATGTTATTCTATCTTATGAGTATTTATATCATTGTAAAACAGCTTGTAAGTTGATTAGTAATAATCAATTTTGTTTCTGCTTGCTTCTGTGGTGCTTATCGAGTACATTAACGACCCTCTCCATTAGCAACCAAATTCTTGTAAAATTGTTACGATTTAAGAGCCGTATATCGCAAAAAACTCGTTCTGTTCCCATTTGGCTGAGAAATGTTAAGATTATTAATATAATGTATGTCTATTTTATTAAGAAATGATACGATTTATGTTATTAAATTTACGAATTATGATCGCGAATTTGAAGTTCCTGTAATGGAAATGGTAGATGTGCTTAGTTTTGTCATTTTTTAGTCGTTTTTCTTCGAACGCCGAAAGTAGGTAGTTTAAATGCATCCGGAAAGTGTCAAATTTTATAAATTTAATCTTAATTTCTTAATAAATTTGAATATCGGTGCGATGATCAATGTATTATGTATTAATATAATTATGTGATGGAAAGGTTGTATTATCATTTTGATAAAATCAAACTATAACCGCACGAGTTTTTGGTTTGCAATTTGTGGACGATAATATAATTATTTATGTTGCCAGTTTTCGACGCAAATCAATTAATGACTGCACCACAATTCGGGAGTATTCAGTCAATGTATATTTTTGCATTGCAAATTATTTAAAAAATGCTGCAGTATTTATTCTCGAATCGATGTGAATCTGAACATAATTATTAACTTTACTACCCGGCTTCGCCCGAGATTTGCAGTGAAACAATGAAGTTATATTTTATTTTGCCCATTACATTTTGACAGTATTAACATGATTTCATGAGCTGACTAGATATTATATTAAGGTTTAAAGTGACAAAAAAACCGTTGAAATTACAGATTGAAAAATTTGTGGAAAATCTATGGCACCAGAGTTCACCGTTTTTAACATTTTTTTTCATATTGATTTTTCTTGTCAGATAATTAGGTTTTAGAACATAATTGGATTTTTAAAGCTCCAAAGCCCATGATGAAACTTACATCGAAATTTGTTACGGTAAACGGTTTGCTAATTCCATGGCGTCAAAGTTCATCGTTTGAGAGGTTTAACTGCTGCAGCACACACATCTTCTGCTGTGAAGTTCAGTAGTAAATTTATATTAAGGTATATCATTCTACGAATGGAGATACATTAGATTGTTCTGGATTATTTCACCATCTTTCTGAAAATTCGCAGTTCCATTATACTCCGCCATTGTCTTGCCAAGGATTTTTCATAAATATTAATGTTGAAAATACACAAAATGTGCATTCGAGATTCACCGTTGCCTCCAATGCCCGTAAGCGAATTTATGATGATACTTTCATAATATTGTATAATTATTGTGTTATTTAATACTCTCCCCCCCAAGCCCACTGTTATTGGGGTCGCCTGGCCACTATCAGGCGTCGAAAACCTAACCTTAAAATAAATTAAGTACATTCATAAATAACCACTGCTTTCCTTTATCCCCGTTTCATGCAATCAAAATGAACAATAAAACTCATTTCTTGGGAAAATGTTATCCTCTTCAGTTATATGTATCAGAAAATTTATGTCAACAAATACTTCTAGAATTCCACTTCAATCAACATTATTAAAACAACCTTTCCTTTCAACTTATTTCGTTCAAGAAACAACTATTTACGTCGGGGGAAATGGAATAACATGCACAAATTAGATTTTAAACGTAGTATTTAAAAAAAATGATCTTTATACATCTTTTATCATCTCCTCTGACGCAAATAGTTGTTTCTTGTACTTAAAAGTAAAACAAACAAAAAAACTCTCTAAATCTGAGCTTTGACTTCCTGAAATTTGAACAGATTTTGTTTTCATTTTCCATGAGTTTACGTCGTGAACATCATTAGTTATAATTATAAAGTTTTGAAACATTAAGTTGGCTCCGTATTTTGAAAGTGTGAATAGTATGAAAAAAATAGTTCACACTCGGGCGAAATCGGATAGTAAAACTATTGTGTCATAAAACATACTAATCTGTCATTTCGGCTTCAGGGTATTATCTCGGTAATATCTTTAGTTGGATAGATTTTCTTCCTCAAAATATGTTTCTAAATTAAAAAAAAAATCTAACTTGTATTTGCATCGAAATATCATAAATCAGTTTTCAACAGTCAAATAATGTTGGTCCATTACATTGTCCGTAATAAGTTCCGTACCTGGCATGTATGTTCCTGCTAACGTTATTTAGGTACTTAAAGGTGTTAGTTGTATAACATCCGAGGCAGTGGGCCCTGCCGAGGTCACCTATTGAGGTGCTGCGCCATGGGAATTCTTTGTTAATCTCGTTATTCTCATGGAACAAAAGTAACTGAGCCTATCTACGAACTTGGACAATTGGACATTCCTCTATGTGAATTATTTTATGGTTGGTATCAAATAATGCTCTAATCTAAACTAAAGCCCGGGTGTTTGAACTCTTTATATCGACGCCATTTTGATTTTTTTAACATTTAAATGGACTTAAACGCCGATTTTCATCCCGTTAACTTTTTTTTTCCATTTTAGGTCGGCGTGTTTAATATTTCATTCATTAAACCGTCTAGCAATAACCATAGAATAAAGAATAATACAAGAAGTGCGTTATGGGAATGTTTCGTGATCCAAATATAAGCCCGATTTGGGCCTGTATTTCTACACAAAACTATGTTTCATCTGATTACGAAATTCAAATGGGATGGCGATATGAAATTTCAGACAAGTGTAAAAGAGACAGACCGCGTGCTCAATGGTCTAGAACCAAAATGTACTTCTTTGGCACGTTTGTTTCCGATCAAATTTATAATGAAAGACACTTCTAGTTTTCTTCTTTATTCTGTGAGCATAACTGTAATAATCAACCGAAATAAACGTAAAATAATAAACAGTAAAAATGCAGAAACGAAAATTCAAACAGCTCTACTGCAAAACTAAAAATGCACATCCGACATTGTTCTTCGGGACCGTCGACAAGACCACACTTGCATAAACATATGTATGCTTATATTTTAGGCATGTACTGGAATGGTTTAGTATTTTGCTAACTATTAACTCAACTAGAAACTAGTTGTCTCTTAGCGGAATCATTTATTTGTAAATCTAAGACGTTTGGGATAATCAGCACCTGGAAGCTACAGCTTACTCTTGACCAAAGAGCAATGCACGCCACAGCTATTGAGCCTTATTAGGCGGTCTTATCAGAGGGGTGTTATCTTAGGGTGTTATTAATGATAATGATTTTGTGACATTATTTCCCCTGCGTAATTTATAATGGTTTTACCAGCATAGTTAGAACGTGGTGGCATCTCCGTTTTGCTGCAGCTAGTTTTCCGGTTTGCAATTTATAAACAAATTAAGTTACCCGGCGGCGTCAGTTTACAGCGTGCGATCATCTGCGACAAATCCGTCGTAGGCTTATTGTATTAGAGCGGTATAAATTGTATTTCCTCGCTGTGCGACGCGACTCGACTCCTGAAGGTGCGGGCGTCTACCGCCCCTATTTAAAGAAACCCGACCTGATTTCCGGGCAGTTTATTTCGGTGGAATTTTCCCGCTGACTCCGCCTAATTAGCAGACAGATTTGATATGCAGGCTAATGCACCACCGCACTTACAGGCTCAGATTTTCCGATTAATCCATTTGTAAATTGGTCTTTATTTGTATTATGAATATCGGTTTTGTTTGTTTACTGTAATTAAATGAAAGCATGCCTATCACTTGGTGTAGATGTAGTGCTACAATATATGTTTTTACATTCGAATCGAAACTAGTTTTTTAATAAATATTGTACAAATTCTAACGATGATGTCCTCTTCCTTCTCACACGATTTTTAATCAAAACTAATAGACAGAAGATACTTGAACGATGACGCCACGGCCCTTGAGGTGATTTTTCACAATAGCGAGTTATTATTCATAATTGTTTATTTTTACATTTACTAGTATCTCTTAAAATTCATTGCATTCACATAATCATTGTTTATTTTAAGATTTACTTGTATTTAAAAAAAATGTTTATATTATTCTATCTTTATCAATATGTATACCTATATGGGACGTATCGTATTGCTCTAACCTCCCCACACGTTAGAATAAAAATTATCATTACACAAAAAAAGTAATGATATATTATGTAATGACATATATTATGGATTATCACTTGTTATAATTACTTATTTTATATGTAATATCTGTTAATTTTATAAATATAGTGTTCAATTGTTTTATACATAATGTATAAGTACAATGACAAAATCTATAATTGGTTTCTCAGTTAATTAAATTACACATGTATAAACCAGCCATAGTGTAACTGTTGATTTCCCTAAAATAAAATAAATAGAATTACAATTATTGTACAAAATATAATTATTACTACGACCTCTCTCTGGGACTATTATAACTTTTCGTTTAAGTAGTTATAATGTCAAGCCGCAAAGTGGTTGCTTTTTTAAATAAATACAATATTTCGCCTCATATTAAACTTGACCGTTTATTTAATTTGTAAAACTCCATATCTCATGATGGCAATAACGTTGTGCTGACCTGTAAATTTCAGATAACGCCAGAGCTCACTGTTCTAGGGAGTTTTTCCTGATTTGGAAGAGATTTTCGGTGTTCCAGTAAAGAATGTTAAATCATTGACTCTTAATTCAAATTCAATGATTAATATGATTATTTTTATCGCCAGGTTAAAAAAATGGAGGTGAGAATTAACCGCATATAAAATTGAGTAAATGCACGTAACAATTTGTTAGAACTAATTGTGTTGAACGATAATAGAGTTTACGGTAGAGTATCATTATAACGTGAACGGTCGACGCATGTTGTGTTGGCGTTGCGCTAGGTGTATGGACAATATTTTACCCAAGGATTTTCCTACATTTATTTCGTGGGAAGAAATTAGCAATTTCTACGCTTGGAATAAATGTTCCTAATTAGCGGCTTTCCAGTGATACATAAATTCACCGTATTTTTTGCGTTAGCAAATGATTTTCTAATTGCGATAACAACGGCGCGCGGGGAACAAAGGGAATTTAGATTCACCTTCACAAACCCCTTTTACAAGTACATAGTTCCCATTGTGTAATGTATATATTCCCACTTTGTACAAGTACGTAGTTCCCATTCTGTAATGTGTATGTTCCCACTTTGTACAAGTACGTAGTTCCCATTCTGTAATGTGTATGTTCCCACTTTGTACAAGTACATAGTTCCCATTCTGTAATGTGTATATTCCCACTTTGTACAAGTACATAGTTCCCATTGTGTAATGTGTATATTCCCACTTTGTACAAGTACGTAGTTCCCATTCTGTAATGTGTATGTTCCCACTTTGTACAAGTACATAGTTCCCATTCTGTAATGTGTATATTCCCACTTTGTACAAGTACATAGTTCCCATTGTGTAATGTGTATATTCCCACTTTGTACAAGTACGTAGTTCCCATTCTGTAATGTGTATGTTCCCACTTTGTACAAGTACATAGTTCCCATTCTGTAATGTGTATATTCCCACTTTGTACAAGTACATAGTTCCCATTGTGTAATGTGTATGTTCCAACTTTGTAAAAGTATTTTTCTCATCTTCCATCGCCAGGCAGTTTTCTGTTTCTTGAATATCCTAGATTTATATTATATTTTGAATTTATTTTTTAATAAAATTTTAAAGTGCACGTTTGTCACGTGTACTAAAACCATAACATAGATTATAATTGAATATGTAGATATTATTTTTTTATCAGTTTGATCTTCCAAAATGTTAGTATTATGAATACCCTTTATTTATGTTATTATTATGAATATTGTTTAACTTAGTTTTTCCTGTATGTAACTTATAACACAAAAGTTTATTTAATCTACATCTTATGCTGCGTATATACTGTGAAAAAAAGCGAGAGCCGAACCACGAAACACCTAGGTCTAGGGGTAAGGCTCTCTACTAGCAATCCGAAGGGCGCGGGTTCAATTACCGGAGAACGCAAATATTTTTTACTTGGCGAATATGTGTTATTTCACAATTTATTAATTTAAATAATATATAGAATACTAGCGGCATGTTCCAAAGTGGAAGATACTCTCAGTATCTTCCTGGTGTAAGACCACCACTCGTTGAATTGAAACGTTTCTTGAAATGGCTTTAGCCGTGTTTGGTGACCAGATCTCAATAGCCAGGTACTCCCCTACCTTCCTCTTTCCCATCTCCTTCCCCTTCCTATTACCTTCAGCCTAACAATATACCCCTATTAGGGATGCCATAGTCATAGGATGCACTGGCTCCAGACGGTTGGGAGAAATTGAGACTCTTGTGCGGTATTTGCATTTAAAAATATATTTATTTATTCACGTGTATAAGCAGCATAAGATATTATTACAACATTACAGCCCCTACTTTAACCTGTCTCACAACGCTGCCCAACCACGTGGCAATATAGTTCCCCTGTCTACACTGTGCACAAAGGGGCGCTCTTGTGAGGTATAACATTAAAAAAAAACGCTGTGGGCTTAGCGGCCTGCCACAATTTATCAAGTTTTTGGTTGATATTTTTACATCCACGAGTAAACTTTCTGCTTTTGTAGATATTATGAGGAAAACAGATTAAAGGTTATATTATCCTTCTTGCAAATGTTATCTTTCTGACAGCTTTTCCTATACAAAAATAAACTTTTGGATATCAACAACTATTATCAGTAATAGTGGAAGTAAGATCACGTACGCCATTGGTACGTTTCCTAATATTCGCTCATCTCGATACCTATCAACCATATAAATATTTGTTCAATGAATGATTACTCCTAAGCCATACACATAAATAAAGTAACTTGCTAATGGTTAACCAGATGCCCGGTGAAAACAAACAGCGAGTTATGCAACTAAGTTGGGTGTTTATACTCGTACAATCATAATATTACCTGGTAATATCAAAGATTCGAATAACCCTTCTCAAAAATAAACAGATGTGTGATTTAGGAAAAGGCGGACGTTTACCACCGCAGCTGTGAGTTAATGTCGCCCTTGCGGTGACCATGGATAATTCTAGCTTAGCGCGTGCCCTGGAGTGCCCTGAAATGCTCTGAACTGGCCATCGCCCAGTGCCCTGTGCCCGAGTTGTTAGTGTTTTCCGCCTTGCGATCTGTGGTAATGGACCCATAGTCTAAACAGCTAATGAGAAGGGAGCATGCTTAACTTAACTTGTTTACTTTGGGGCCCCTACAGCCCAAAATACTCGCGTTAGCCGAAGGTGTTTAACACCATTAGCTGAACGTTTACAGTTGCAGAATACTTCCTTGATGACATGATTGTTTATTACTAGCTGATGTTCCGACTTTGCCCGGGCTTTACACTAGTTTTTTGAAATCAGATGTGGTCATAAATTTTCCTCTCACTTTGAACGTTAAGTGTGCAAACTTTACAAAAAAGTATTAAAATTGCTATAAGGGGTGGGAAAGGGAGATGGGGTGGTTTTACGAAATCTCATGTAGACAGTCACCTTACTCTTGTTTCAAGATCGTTTGTGCAAAATTTCATCAATCTTGAAATAATAAAACTTTATGAAATAAAATTACCGCTTTCTTATCTATGGGCCGGTATTTCAGTCGGTCTGTATCCTCGCGATTTGCCACATTCCTTACTCAAATTTAAGTGGGCTAAATCGGCCGCTTAAGCCTTGGTAAGCCGCAGAATATTTCCTATTTTAGACGTCGAGACGCTAGCAGTAACAAATGTCAAATATGACGTTTACGTGATTAATTACGTACTTCTATCTCACCGAAATAGACGTGAATTGCCTGATTTTATCAGTATAGACTATTATATTCATCGAGCGATGAGGGATGTTGCTGTTATTATTTGATACTCAATCTAAAATAGACGAATAATCTAGTAAGGTAGGGGATTTTTCAACGTTCTGATAGTGTTTTCAGCGGTTTGTTAGTTGTCAGCAATTTGGTTTTACATAGAAAAATTAAACACATTCCTCTATTAAAATCAAAGGCAACACTATCACGTGTAATATTACTGATATCTAGGCTTTCGACCTATTTACGGATTTTGTTCCAAGCAGCGCTAAGCTCGACATTCCAACCAAGCCTAGCTTTAAATCTACCGATATACCGGGCTTATGTCAATTAAGTTCAACAAATTGAAAATTTCGATAGATTCAAAATACCATTAAAAACGCCAACAACGCAATAACATTCAATAATGTCAAAAATAGAAATTAGTTATTCAAATCACTGTCTTGTATAATTTCACTCAGTAAAATCAAGATTCAATTCAAGCAAAGGTGTTATGTTTACCTAGAATAAAGTATATAAGTACGCACCACGCATACGCAGTACCGACTTGAGTACCTACCATCGACTTCCAACTAATTAACTACCTTTTTCTTTCCTTTTCTCATTCCAACGGGTAGGGCTGACGCCTAGTAATTCAGAATCTATTAGAATCTTTATAGTTAAACTAAAACATTCGAAGTTACTACCTAAATGTTGGTATTTGATTCATGCCCATATTGCCATGTTCTGCAAATAATTGTGTCGGGAGAATAACCAACCTAACAGGGTATCTAATTACCTACACATTTTTTATTTGGTTTATTCCCAATCATTATTTTTAACATTGTCTTTTTCTGATATTTCTCGGAAATAATATTTTTTTTCCTTTTAATGAAAATGCTTTTTAAAAATTAATATTACATACCTACAAATTACTTTTCCAGTCTCTGAGAAAGAAAATTCAGCCTTTTTATTACTTTCAGATCCAATTCGTTTTAGAAGAAACATGTGCGTCCAATTTTTTACATGCTTCGCGAAATGCCTAAATTTTCTTTAAATATTACTCTGTTTATATGTAAACCAAAATTCGAAGAAGCGGTGTATTGTAATCGTGTTGACTTATTTATTGTAAAGTCACCACGTACTATAGTGGAAACGTAGGCATTATAAACCCTACTCCTAAAAAGAAATCGAAAAGGTTTATTTGTTATTCGTGGATATTTTAAAATAAATAGCGTTAATGTGTGTGTTCGGGAGATTTGTGATTTTATCGAGTAATTTGACGTGGACGACTAAAATTGAAGCTTTTATGGTTCGTAAAAGCTCGTTTGGCCCGCCTGACTTCTAGCGGCGCACGTGCCAGTATTGCTAGTGCCAGTGTGCCTGTAATACACACTGTACAACTACTGTACACTATGCAGTGTAGGTTACACGTAAGGTATTTTTGTTTTATAAACGGAATTCTATTATAGGCGGAGTTGGTAAACATTTCGTCCATCGCGGGCTTCCTCGTGTCGACATGTCTGCCTGTCTGCGATCCTTCTTTCAGATGCCGTACAAGTTCCGACGTAACCTAATTCATAATAATTAATCGTCTCGACAGTTCACTCAAGTCTGGATGTATATTTTTTCATTACTTTTTACCCCTTTGCTTCACAAGGGGCCACTGTTACGAGGCTTCAGCCGTTGATGTAAAAATAAAAAGACATCTCTTTCTTTTTTCATCTTAAAAAAAAAACATATTCGCATATTTAACAAGAATTTTGGGAGTAAATCATACTGTTTTATGTATATTTCAAAAATATTATTTCTCTTGCAAACTTTTGCTAAATATTCAGTTAAAATATGAGAATCGCAGAAAGAAACGTTAGTATGATATCTACGCTTAAAGATTTCAAGTTCATTCTTGGTTTACGTTTATTTTATTCATTTATACACCCCTTCGTACAGTCTTCGCTGGTAAAGGATTTATATGACGCTGGTGGCATATCCAATATTAATATTGCCCCTTGCCCAGTCCGTATCGAAAGACTGACATTTAAAATACACCCAACATACACAGTTAATTTAATAACTGGTATTGACTTCTGTCTGCGTTTAATAGTTAAATCTCCGCCGTTGAATCAAATTTTCAATCTTTCATCGGACTAAAAACTAATATTAAAGAACGAATGTTTTTTAGCTAGGTAAATGCTGGCCATTTCTGGGACATTAGAATGATTCATGACATAGCATTTTTAGTTTGCTGATTATTAAACGCTCGCGATAACAACTCCGAGAAGAGGTAAATCGGTAGCTCGCGTGAGTCAGGTTCATTCATAAAGTATAAATGTGAAATAAAACGCCCGAATAAGAAGTAACTGAGACTTACCGGGAGTTTGAAGTACGCTATCGGACACGTTCACTTGCTTATTTATTGGTGTTTTTTTTCAATCACACGCTTGCTACGTCGCAGGTATTCAGATGTGAGCTTATGAATTGTGCAGCCTGTTGTGTACGTGTCAAGAAGGCGGTGTAGAGGTGGAGGGGAGGGGGTGATTGTAGAGACAGAACCGCTTGAGTTATTTTGGGTTTCCGGTCCCGTGGTGACTGGCCCAGAGAGGATAGATAGGTACTATTCTTATCATAAACCACAGAATCCCCTAACAAATATTTTATCTAGCTCATGTATAAACGTCAAGGGGTAGATGTACGGGACACAGATGAAGGTTTTCCTACACATGTTGTGGGGAAACGTATCGCGACCCTTTCTTTGAAACATTGTTCAATAATTAAATTAGTTGTATTGTGTTGGACACATTCTAATTAAATAAGGAGTTCGAGACAAATGACCAACTGCTGTGGTAGGTTTGAGTATGTATTTCATTGGCGGCCGGTAGTTTATCTAAATTTTATTGTACACCATTTTTCACACTCATACTGCAGACCTTTCAGGGGTGATAATCACATGAAAAATCCTTAGAAACTGTTCCGATATAGAAATTCCAGTTTTTTTGAACTGAAGTAGATTTTCGGATGAATAGTGAGCCTACAACATTGTTTTCTATGAAATGATAAGCTTTAATTGTCGGACAGATGGATTTTCACTGACTTGGTATTTATATATAAAATTCTAAATAATGCATTTGATGATAGTCCAGAATTGATAAGCTTTCGGATTCCACTACGTAATACTAGTCGGAATTTATTTTAGTGCATAAATTCTGGGACTGACTACCATATGTATTCCTCATTGCCCAGAAAACTTATAGAGGGAAATAATTATACCGAGTCCAGTTAAAGTCCATCAATTTATCACTCAACAAATACAAAAAATTGTTACTGAGGCAGATTAGTAATGAATAATAAATACTATATAATTTTTGCTGTTCACACGCAAAAGCCCCTAAAATGGGAGCTAATAAATAAATAAATTTTACTTTTCGCTTTCTGAGGTTACGTTTGTAAACTATATTAATATAAATAAAGATGTGCGTTAGCACAAACTATTTGTCAGCCGATCACCAATGAAAAAAATTCAAACTTTTGCTATTGGGCCTTAATGTAAATTTGTTTTTCCTTAGATTTTTAACCTCGTAAAGTTTCGCGGTACTAACACGGTTTATAGTTTATTGTATATATTTTCATTATTTTTCATCTTCTATATTACTATTTGTTAAAGTGTTATTATTATTTGGTTTTACGCCCAGCTGGGCCTTACATTGGGCTTGTACGGATAGTAGAATAAAATGATATTGTAGTGTTAAGTGTGAAACACCACCTGATTCTGTATTTTTATAATGCTGCGTCTGTTACGTGGGCGGAAGTACACCGCCGCATATTAAACATCGCCTCAGACGGCCCCGACTTCTTTTACAAGATTCACTCGAGCCGCTTCTTTTGTCTTTGCGGAGAAGGGCAACTTTACATTAGTATGTTCTCGAATTCATGGATCGTCTCGGAGTGCGTTGAAAACGTAGGAATAAATTCACGAAGAATGCAAATAATAAAATATATATGTGTGTTTTTTATTTGATAGTGGTTCACGTACGCAGCCATTCCAACATTCTTGTATTTCAAATTACAAACGAAAAAATCTCAACAACTTACCTCCAGACTTTATTAAATTTCCCCTAAAATAAGAATAATCCCGTCAGGATAACAAAAAGACATATATGATTAAGGATTTTAATTGCAAAGTTTTCGTAGCTTTGAAAATCGTTCCTAATTGATTTTTCTTTTCTGTTTCCACATCGCGAGGTCACGCTATGTTGTTTGCTGGGTTTTAGTATTGATTTGTCGGATTATTTTTGCCACAAAAATAGTTATCCTGCTTATGTTTAGTAGTTTGTTTACGAGTCCTTCAACTTGAAAGTGTTTGAATACAATTAATCAATTATTTATTTTCGAATTCTCTAATTATTTTATGTACTTACACTAAAAAACATATATTTAAGTGTAATTACGTAAAATTATTTTTCTACGTTATTATATTTTCATAATATTGATTCTCCATTTACGAAAATATTCAGGTAACGAGAAACTACATAACCTTTATGCCAGCTATCGCAGGTTAATTATAATATTTGAATTATATCAGGTAGAAAAGGAGGTACCCGCATCATTATTATAATTTAGTGTGGCAGTGTAAATAAACGACGGAGCCTACAAGGCGTAAAAATGTCCTTCTGGTTTATTTTTCTACTTTCTTTAATGGCCGTTTCAGTATTGTAAGCCGTAAAGCTTGTAAAAGAAAATTGGAAACGTGGTTCTTTTATACTATTATTGCTTTTAAGGCTATGTGCATCGATGTTATCTCCTACCAGGTACCATAATTAATGTGTTTACGAAATTAACGATACAAGCAAGCACAAGTTATTTTTGCAAAAAAGCACACCTAAATTAAATGTAACTACTCTTTACTTAAAATCGTCTACTTTTTTTTGCGTAAATGTAAGAACATATCAGGTAACATTTGTCTTTCTGGTTTCGAGTCCATGTTATTTAACTTGTGATCTGAAAATGTTCACTTCACCCTTTTCAAACCTTAAGCCATTCTCACCAGCGAGCTAAAGCTTTTAGTCGGGAATTATTCATGCAGCAGACATGTATGTATCTTTATCTTGAATCTCAAATCAAGATCAATTTCAATTTTTGTCGTGTTTTTCAGTATTTATTATATGCACGATTTTTCATGCATATCAAATGATGATTATTATTATTATTTAAATATTATAAATAACTTTTTAAACACCAATATTTAATCAAAAGGATCGACTTGTTTGAAAAACAATATTTTCTTCGTTAGGATAAACTTATAACTAAAATTAATAAATTTAAAAATAGACTAACTAGTATAGAAAAATAAGTACCTATGGACAAAAATATTACGATGAGCGATAATTAATTAGTTATTATTATGAAAAAAAAATTAGATAAAACAAATTTAAAATATCACAAAATAGGACACTACTGCATTTATGTATATAACTTTTTTTTATAAACAAACATCATTACGTATACCTACATTAAATAAGAAGAAACCGTTGGTTTTTAAACATGTCGATCTTTTTTGATTAATTGTGGTGTTATTTATTTGTTATTATTGTTAGTTATTTATATTAAAATGACGCCACAAAGTGATTTTGCAATTATTGAAGAAATTAATTTATTTAATTACTATCCCGCCACGTGTTGCTGTAACTCAGTCTTTCTGTGCAGATAGAGAAACAATAGCCGTGTTGGTTTTATGTCCAACAGTTTTTACCTGCCACAGGTGACATCTATGTAATATGGGTATTCAAAAATACACGCTTATTCGAATGCAACGTTTTGTCAAAATTCCATAGCAATCGCTGAAGATCTTTCGGAGATTTAAGATTTTGAACAAACGAACGTTTACATTTTTATTTATTTAGATTATTATTACCTATTCTCTTCTGAAAACTGATCAACACTTTTGAAATGTTGCTCGACTATTAGGTACAGGATAATTAACTAGCTGAATACAATCTTCATTCAATCTCGACCGCTAGTAAATCACTTGTCGGATTATAGCTGTCATAAATGCTTTTTTACTGCTTAAGTATCCCGCTGTACTGGGTAGGTGTATATATTATGCTTGGCAATCAAATGTATCCCCGGAATAGTTGTTAAGGTTATCAATCAGTCATGTTTGATATTTTTACTAAAAAAGTTATTTTGATGGGTCAGAAAACCAAGAGACCTTCGGTATGTGGCATTATGAGATGTAGGAATATGATAAATATGTTCAATACCACATGTCATGTTTCTTTTGTCTTGTAAATATCCCGACCTGCTTCGGTGACTTGTGTACTGTGTACACTCCAGCGATGTGTTTGAAAAAGGGAACTTTTAATTCAATTGCCTGAATAGCTCGTTAAATCGAGCTTTCAACCATATTTATTTTCACCAAATAAACGCACGTAAATTCGAATCATCGAGCAATACAGTCACGAAACGGTTGCTAAATATTTGACCTTATAACGCTTTGATAAAAGTAGACCGAATTGGGCTGATAATCGGAGAAAAGGTTTATTGTTTCCTGAAATAAAATGTTTTTATGTTAACCGCATTTCCGTGTTTTAGAATGTCTTAGGGGTAAATTATTATACCTATCGTTTTATTTATAACAAGAGCCTTGAGGTGTAATTTTAATTGATTATATTTAAATGACAGCTCGAATAACATATTATCAAAATTCATCTATCTTTTTATGTCATTAAAAGAACACATACACTAAGGACGGGTTGTTTCGGAGAATTTGAACAATTCATCAAATTTCAACGTTCATTTTCGGGTTCTGTGAAAGACTTATTCAAGTTCTGTTAATATATCATTGCAGGCTCGTTGCTTGAAAAAACTGAAATAAAAACAGAACTTGAAAAAATCTTTCACAGAACTTGAAAATGAACGTTGAAATCTGATGAATTGTTCAAAGTCTCCGAAACAACCCGTCCTTAGAGTAAGTTCATTTTTGTTTTGTGTGGCGACTGGCCCATGATGTTATAATACAGGACTTAAATAGAACTTTCACAAAACTTGAATAGAACTTTCACAGAACTTGAATAAAAAGGTTACAGAACTTGAACCGAACATGAATAGAACTTTCACAGAACTTGTAAATTAACTTTAAAAATTTGATGATAAATTCTGTAAAACAACCCGTCCTTAGTAAACTGCAATAGTTAAAATACAAATAATTATCTTAACACTCGACGTATTCGTAAGACACGTATTACTTTATCCTTCCATTCGAAAATAATTGATAGAAAAATAATGACTATATTAGAGGGTTGGATTATCATAAGTAGCGCGGTTTCCTGTATTTTCTCGCCTCTGTTGAATATATCCTAGAGGAGATTCTATTTGCAGTGAGGCCTCTAACTAGGAAAGTCTGCTTCACGCTATGCCTACAAATGCGAGAGAATCAACTGGTTTCGTTCCGCCCCGATGCTGGCCTAGCCGATGTCCAAAGAATAAACGATGATCCGAGTAAAAAGGGATTTTTATTTCAAAGTAATTTTAAATTTAATTCTTCATGTATGTTTTTTTTAACGTGGTGCCTATATTATGTCTCTCCTTTGTTGTTGGTAATGATACTGACCTGTTCGGATACAACCTCGCGGTTGCCCCCTTTCTAGCCCGCGGTGACTCTAAAGAATGCTATTGTTGCATTTTGTTCCTCTGAATCATTTCCACATCAAAAGACAGTTTTTTCAGAGTCCACCGTTTATCCAATAATAGTTTACTAGGTGAGTTTCTTAAGTCTCCGTCAGATGATTAATTCACGTTGTTAATCCAATTACTTGATTATAATCTTGAGATTAAACACTCGGACTTCTTTGCATCTCATCTATGTTTCGTGAATAAATTAGGTAAAATAATGTTTGTAAGGAGTTGCACCGTGTCTAAGTTTGTCGCGTGTTTTACAAACTTCAATATCCAGGGCTTTGGTATTTGGAGCATGACGCGTAGCTGGATCACGGGGCAGTGGAACATTGGGTTTTCTCCAAAGGTAGAGTGTACTTGGAACACTGTTGGACTGTTTTGAATAAAGCCAATATTTATGGTTTTTAAATTAGCATTAAATAATATTAGAGAAACAATTCAGACGACTTGCTTTCTCCATAACGAAATAAATTACATTTCGCTCAAATACAGTTTAACTAAATATAACTGTATGTTAATGTCGGACTGGAATTACTTAAAAAAGGTTTGCTCCAAATCCCTGAAAATAATAATATGTTTTAGTTTTAATTGCGTTTTCTCGATCGTTTTCCCAGTTCGCTTTGGTAAGTAATGCAAAATGTTTCCCTACGCCTGTACGGCAAACTTCCAAGCGTTTCTTTCCATCTTTTTTTATTCCTTATATTATCTTTAAAGTTGCGCCATAAAACTTTGGATATACGTATCTCTCCGGAAAATACTTTCTGGATGCTGTAAACATTTCAGCCTCCAATTTACTCAAAGTTTTCCTATTGCGCTAAATACGCAGTCCATTTCTTTAACCCGGGATCCTACAAAATGCATCTAATTACCAGAAGAGGATGCTGGACTCAGCGTTAAACGATAGAGAGATTAATGAATAAGATATGCATTATTTATTCCTTCTGGCGACTGCGGCCTTTTAATATCCACTACCATCAATCGTACATGAAAGGATACGTTTTATCCATTCAAAAGGTACAAAATATTATGGCTAGACGATTTATTATGTGTCTGAATGACTTGAAAGGTGATGTGTGGCACGCATTGCTTTTGACTCTTTTCATTCTGAAGTAGTCATATTTTCGGTCCCGGGTGCGGTTGAGTGAACTTTCATAAGCGAAACCTTTTATGATGTTTTCTTGCGACGTGTTCTTTGAAGAATTTGACGTCTTAGTTTTTTAATTGGGGAAATAAAACTACGAGATAAAAGCCAATTTTTTTATGATGATCATATATGTTGCATTCATAAATTCTGACTATCTTCGGACCTTTGTTCGTAGCGATGATGCAACTCTTGAGTTACGTGTAACAAGTGAGCTGACGTTGGACCGGTCTGTCAAGTCCGGTCATTTAAGGCCTTACTTGCGTTCGTTCCGGCTTCATCCGGAGGGTTCACTGATTCTAAGGCAGCATCCAACGAACGCGAAAGTATTGCGTGGTTTACCCCATAGCTGGCTTTCCGAATCTTGTGATTAATTAAGATGATTGTTCCTCTCTTGTCTTCTATTACTACCTTACGAGCAGACGCAGCCGTTCATATTTATTGGATACTTTGGTTTGTATAGGTAAGTGTACTATTATCCTTGGTCGCTAGGATTAAATTATAGAGGTCACCTGATTACCGATTTCGAAGAATTACGCTTTTCAATATTGCTTCTGATTTTTACAGAAAACCAGTGGTTACTACCTCGCTTTACCCGATTTTCAACTCCATTTATTCGGGAATCTATATCGTTATTATACTATTGAAAAAAAAAACTTTGGCGCTTTGTCTTATTTTTTTAAAGAATTTAACTGATATAATATAATAAATAATATTGAAAATATCAATGATATCTCACGGTTGAAATGACTTTGGGAGCTCGGTATCATTGCGTTAATATACAAATTCCAGGATGAAATGTCATGCCGCCAAAGCTTACCTCTAGTAAGTTTTAGCGAGACAGACATATTTTCGCGGTATATGTTTAGATTAAGTGCTTTTCCGTTATTCCGTCTTCTTTTTTATTACCGTGGAGGAAAAGCGAACAAAAAATACTTAAGAAGTTCGTATAGTTCTAAAGTTAGACGTACCATCAACGGAGTGTCACTAAAATATTAAAAAACCATTATACCAACATTACCAACCATCTCCTTCGTTCTTTCACTCTGGTTTATAATCAGGCTCCGGTGATACCAAAACCCACTTTACGTTTGCACAGTCGGATTGAGATAAGGTTGGTCTGGGTTTGTTCACTTATCTACGTGGGCTTATTCGAAGCTTTTTACACAACTTAGGACGTTACAGGACATTTACCTTTTATTTCAGAATAAACGCCGTTCATTATGCACGAGTATCTCAGAATCTTTATTGTGGAGCGCTTCCATTTGAAACCCGTTAGTAACTACACCTGCGTAGGCAATTAACATTACAAAACCCACAGCATCGTGCTACTCTGAACGTCTTAGGGACATAATGTACACCTTCTTTAACTAAATAGTTAAGTGGAATAATGTTAAGTAGTGACCTGCACGTTGCTAACTGCAGTATTCTGCGAACCATGCTTTGTTTTGCTTTCCACAAGCTCGCTAATTGTCTTTTATATAGGATAATGTTTTCTCGGAGTTAATGACCCTCCACAGTTGTGACTACCAAATTCTAAGAGTAATACGAATTCTAAAATTCAACCGAAGATCTAAACTGTAAATCTCAAACAAATCAAAAATGCATCTTTGCTGCCCTAACATTTTATTTTATTATATTTGTCTGTTGACTTCCACGTAGACTTTTGATTATCATCAGGTCATATTTAGTGTATCTTCTGCTCTGTGAAATTAACTGTATTTTAATTCTACACGTAGAAAATTATCCTGTTAAAAGTGCATGCCAACTTCCTGATAAAATATTAGTCATTCAGAATATATCGAGATTACGTGTTCTTTTCCTAATAAATATCATGACGGAATGCGATGATATCAGTATCTCAATATCAATATCGGTATTTTTATGAACACGTGTTAAGCAGTCCTCATAAAACATTCGCTTTTGATTGATACTTTCTTAGGAGCTCTTTCAATTCATTTGTTTATTTATTTATTTATTGGTAAGAGACAAACAGCTTATACATAAAATACAAATATAAATATATACATGTTAAAAATAGTCAAGCCAAAAAAGTCTCCTATATTAATATTGATTGGAGATGGAGTTTTATTATATAAAAAAAAAATATATACATATATATTTTAGGTGAGGAGGGGAGGAATAGGAATTTAGGATGAGGATAGGAGATGCTCTGGATACATTCCATACTATAGTATTAATTTTCGATCGTACGAGTTACTTCTAATCGATATTTGTGAAGTGTATTGCTAAAAATATTTATGTTTTGAAATTTAGTATTATATTGGGCACATATACGTGGAATTGGTGAATTTTTTCTAAAGTTAGTTCTACATGTAGGTAAATGAAACAAATGGGATTGCCGTGTTGATCTTGTTGGAATATGAATATTTATTAAATTCATTAGCTCTGGTGAGTCGAGGCCATTGTTAAGAATTTTAAATAATAAAATTTGGTCAAAAACCAAACGTCGTGTATGAAGTGAGTTGAAGTTGTGGTAATTTGTTATAGGCCTGCAGTCCCATTTTTAACAGGAAAACAAACAATTTGACCAGATTTTTAATAAATGAACATTCATTAAGTTTTCTCCATGTATATCTGGTAAAACTCATGCAAGTTTTATTTGAACTTACCGGTTTTAGAACCTGCAATCTTTGGGTCCAATGCCAATTAACCTGGCCATGCATAATAGTATTTGAAACACACTATAAAACTAATACCTCATTTAAACCTACGATAGTTATAGCAGTTTACAATGTGTTTACCAATATCAAGTTCGTACCATTCAATATAATATCTTCTAAAATTAGGGCACCGTTAATAATAGTGCCTCAATAACGATTCGGAACAATTAAATTAATAATGGCAAGTTCGGCCAAGTAGTTACTTTAATGGCAATATGCAATGGTCTTATTAGTATTCCTCGTGCTCTAGCCCCGAAGCAGTTACAGTAACTGTTGGGGCTGATCTGAACCAAGAATAGCAACTCCCGTTTTATTGTCCTCGTGTAGCCAGCTATATAGTACGGCCATACGCTTTGCGTTATACGATTCGTTAGGTTCAACTTGCCTCATGTCACCGGAGGTCAATTAATTTATTTTCTGTTCAAACTCCGGGTGAAAAAGAGCGCGATAACTGGGTCATAAAGTCACGTGGTTCTAGCAGACTGTTGCACCTGTCTATTTTCTATATTTGCACCCCTAGTATTACTAAAGTATTTTTCTTTTAAGAATGCATACTAGGGGTATTGGAAGAAAATGTTTCGGGAGAATATATTATGTGACGCGGAAATTGATGGGAGAAACGCTTGAGTTTCAAAAGCACGATTAAGATAATTAAGTTAAGCCAGAATAATATTCAAGTATGTGTGAGAAATTATATGAATATGTAGCAAGGAGATTGTGTCATTTTGTTTTGCTTGTTCCGACCTCTCTTCCAACCCCTGCTGAGAAACGTTATGATGGATAGTTAGTTAGTGCTATCCACGTAAAAAAAAAAAAATATTAATTCAAAATAATAATATCAAGTGTTTTTGTAGTTTATTGACTGAGTGTAGCGATTCTGTTTTAACTCCACCGTTTCGCATTTCGTTTCAAAATGGTGCCCGTTTTAATTATTTTTAATTATTTTTTTTTATCATTATATATACAAGAGAGAAATAAGAACAATGACAACATAATAGGAAAAAAATAAATAATACATAATAAAAATAATATAATAATAAAAATAATAAATAGGTACCTAATGATAACATAAAAAATCATTACATTAATAAGATTAAACTTAAATTAAATGATCGTCTATCAGAGAGGTCGCTGTTTCGTTTGGTGCCATCGCTAATTAAGTAGAGAGCTGAGCCGCTCATTAGCAGCCACGACGATGACGTTTGTTGATTTTCATGGTTCAGTAAAGATTATTTTTTCGAATGTCAGATCGTCGTGTTTATTTGGACTTTCTTATTTGCATTTTTTCAATATTTTGTACCCAACCACTTGTAGATAGCGACGTTTCTTTGGACAAATTGTAAAATTCATTATTTGAAAAAATATATATATATACATATACATTGCATAAAATGGCAAACAGTTCTGATCCTGTTAAATTACATAATGCATCTGGTAGAATTTAAATCTAATTTGTTTTAGAGAATAAAAATGTTTACATCGGAAAAAATACAATGCAAGTCGATTACTAAATTGGATCAGTCAATTAAAATATTGTAATCTGGCAAATGCGATAAATAACCCTTACTAATAATCTGACAAATCTGATGTAATATTCTACCTATCTAGTACAACATAGTGTTGAGTTTAGCCTTCAAAATAGTATACCCATATAATAATAATACGTTAGTCAGTAACTTGTTCAATTTGATTCGAAACAATCGCCGATGTGATACAATCTAACACATTTCGGGGCTATAAATTGCTGGCTCAGATAAGTACTTACTATATGTACTAGAACAATATGTGGATCAAGTAGTATGGAGTTCGGGACTGGTTAAATGTAAAGTCTAATAGGCACGCGCTGCTAGTGGAGTGGGTACCCGAGCCACTTGCAAGCATTTTTAAATGGCTTAGATCGTGTGAAAAGATTTTTCTAACTAGATAAGAAGTATATGGAAAATATAAATACATGTAGCTTTTTAAAAATAAATCTTTGTAGGTTTAGGTTGTGACGTCACTAAATAGAAATGAATCGACGCTGATGTTTTTTTTAAATATAGCCAAGTTCTATCGGTCTTTTTAATTAATTATTTGATTTATGTTTACGATCAATATAATAAATATGTAACTCGATACTATTTACGTCTTTTAGTAGCTCAAATTTTATATTATTATCTTAATGTTAATTAAGTGTTAATCTCAAGTGACCTACCAGGTAAGTATTGTACTGTATATTTTCTCCATAAATAGTTAAGTAATAACATAGATCACTGTAGAAATGTATTATAAGTTTGTACAGCGCCCTTGAGGTGTTTTTGCACAAAAACGGCGCTATACAAGTCATCCAAGTATTATTATTATTATTTTACATCGAAGAGAGAGCTTTAAAACTTTTGGACTTACGTTTTAACGTTTGTGTGACTGTTCATTTGTCAATAAAGATTCTGGTAATATGAATTGTATCAAAAATTGTGTGGTAAATAATAAATGTAAACACTGAAAGCATTAGAAATCCTCCCAGAACCGATTGAAAAACAAATAAATTCTAATGCAGTGGCTCATTTTTATGTATTAGAAACACTGTACATTTGTTATGGCTGTTCAGATGTATCAATAACGATCGTTTTTCCGATTAATAAAAAAATGATTCAATTTTTCCATAAAACATAAAACTGCTGTTGTACTTTCAAAAATAGAATTAAAAATATAAAACATTGCAGAATGTGTTGGAAATCCTCTAAATCGAAAAAAGAAAAAAAATGATGTTAGTGGCTCTTTGTTAGGTTTTAGACATGGTACGTTTGTAATATTTGTTACATTTTGTACATTTGACCTGGGGTGTGGGATGTGGTATATTATACAAAGTGTTGCAGTGCGGCAGTCGAATGGACCGGACACTAATCTCCTCTGAATGAACTGATTTAACACCGTGGACTTCCGTGCAAGAAACACGCGTTGTGGACATTATATACCCAGTGGCCAGCGTACAAATATTGTACCGGACTACTAACACCACGTAGCTACCGACAAGAGCCATGGAGAATAAAACTATTTCTGCGCATCGCATTGTTCTAAATTAGCAGGAATTATTTACTAAATTAAGGGAGTTTTATTGTTATCGGCTAATGCTTACAATTCGGTAAATTTGATCGTCCGTCGGAACTGAACCCACCAACCAACCAACAGATGATCATGCTATTTCTCCATAAATGGTGGTAGGCAGATAGAATTTTATGCCACACATTCTATCTTGGCATACGAATATTAAAAACAATTTAATTATTTTAATCGTGCCATGTTTTATCCGTCAATTCGTTCTTTGGATTCGTAATACGATCGTACGCGTTTTTACCACATTAAGTATCTATTTTGTATGTAATTATACTCTCTGAGACGCGTGGAATTGCACTTACCTCTCTCCACATTTTGGAAAAAAGACGATTAACATTAATTTCTACTGCATTTTTTATTAAATGAAATTAAGACTTTTGTATATTATTGGTGCATTTTCGCTAAGGATGCCAAGCTAGAGATGCTACTGTGATAACACAGGAAAATTCGGTTGACGAAATGTTTACATTCTCCGCCAGTTCAATGGTCAACTTATTTTGCATTTTGCAAGTGCATCCGAACATTCTTCCGAACATTATTTGTCGCAAGTTTCCGTTCGAAACGAACCCATCTCATAAATAATTTCTAACTGAATGTACATAACATTATGTAGAAACAGTAAGAGTGTCCGTTGCAGAAGTTGACTTTAGCAGGTTTTAAATCACCGCTCTCGGATGAAACTTGAAGGCAGTATCACCATCTTCATAAATTCCAACGCCCTAGACATTTGTTCTGGATAGGGATCAGTGTCAGGACGCCATATATATCAGTCGTCTTACTAGATTTCGCCAGCTCCTCTTAGCGCGATTTATAGACTGCAAACAATGTTCATATGGATTATGCATGAGTCGGTAGTGTTGGTACTTGCATCTCGTATTACATTCACCTGTTTTAAAGCCCCAGATGTACCCTAACCGTGGAGCTGTGCATTCTAGTAAGAGGAGTTGCCTGAAGAGTGAAGCGAATCAAGTTGCCGAAAATATATTCAACTCTATATCGTCAACTGTATTAAATTGCATAGAGAACATTCTCGGTGTACAACTAACGTATTATCTCAATATTTATTTATATACGTAATATCATGTATAATTTATTTATTTTAATATTATTATATTCTAATAACATAATTTGAATATAATATAACTAACAAATACCTAATTATACTCCTATAAAAAAAATCAACAATTTAATTTACCAAAAAATTATCAGTAATTGGCGATCAAACATAATTGTATCACTTTGTTTGTAAGTAATTGTTTTACATTAAAGATTTTATAACACAATCAGCCATATAAGCCAGAAACTTTTGATGATGACATGTGTGATTTTTGTGACAAAAGTTGCATATGAGAATGATTAATATTTTTCCTTTAAAGACATACTTTATTGCTTTTGCGATATTCTCAATTCGAATATAAGAATTGATAATAATATATTCAAATTATACATAGCCGTTTCTCGGATTTTTCAATTGTTTAAGAAATTAAACCGAAGCTTACTAATTTAATGCAAAGGTCATCACTAAAAAATGCACACATTGTAGTCTACTAACACAACGAATACTACGAATGATTTATCTGTAAATTCTATACGGGTAGTTAGGAAAATGTTCAAGATTTCCAATTATATGAAATACGTAGGTACTAAAATTTTGTCTAAAACATTTGAAAATGCATTCACTGGTTTTCAAAGTGCACCAATTAGCATTGGCAATGTGGTGTGTATTTAATAGTAACTGTAATATTAAAAATATAACATTTTGAAGATTTTTCACTGGAAACCTTAGACATTTTCCTAACTACCCGTATAGAATTAACAGATAAATCATTTGTAGTATATTTGGGTTAACAGACTTCAATGTGGTGTTTAGGACCAGTTGTTGAGTAGTTACGGAACTTTAACAAGCATTCTTTTAGAAATATCTGGAGTTTTTTCTAAATGTAAATGTAAATGTTCTCTCAGTTTTATTTAAATTGAAAAGCTGTATCTTGTAGGCTGTAGGAAACGATACAAACAAAGCCTATCTACTTGCAGTGATGCTGTACTTAATTCCTCGCCATTGGGGTAATTGTTTCGTCAGTCAATTGTCTGGCCTACCGCCAGCGGACAGGGGCATTCAATCAGGGACCCAGCTAGCTGGAAGGAAAACACAACACACCGTCTAAATAACTGCTGAACCTCTCTCTCCTGTACTGAATATATTTGCTTTGTATTTCGGGCCGTTTTCTTCATATCAGTGGCAAGCTATGACATTTTTGCATATAAATGTACTGCTCCTTGGGAAATATTTTCCAGTCATGTGTATTTTTGTCTGGATTGAAAACGCTTGTTTTCAGGCTTTACTCTATTTTTGAAGTTTCGACAATACAAAAAGTAAATATTTTGAAGAAAATTATGTAGAAACCTCACGAAGTTAGTGCACTTTACCCCCGGACGTCCTGTATGAAAAAACTTTAACGTGTAATAAATTTATTATTATTGAGAGATATTAAATGAACCTTGCGCATTATTAAATATTATTTGAGCCTAAAGCTCTACCGGACGTATCCAGTAACGTACTAGCGCTTGTATTTTATTATACGAGTATAATACCAAAAGGAATAACTAATAATAGCCGTGATCTCTCAATTGCCAATAATTGATTCAAATCATTTATCCTTTCTCGGTAGCGTCGCGCATCGCATCGCTCCAGTTCAATTTCAACGTTCAACGTACTTTGAATAGAGCTAAAGTTTCATCCTTTTATATTGGCAATTAAGATAAATTGATAAGCAATCAAGTGCCAGTAGGGCTGGTTTTCCATTGAATAATGATATTTTAAAAAATATTGCCGCCGTCCGCCGCACAAACCCCGAAGTTTTCCAGATCTGTCCCGCTTCTGACTGAACTTGTGTAAATGATGATTAATGTGCCCTATCTCCGCGGCGGTTTTCGCGCCGCCCAGTTTAACGTATTAATATAATTTGTTTTGATTAATTGCGTTAGACACTGCTTGCTCAAGATGTTCCTCCGCCGAGATTGGGAGGTTACGCCAGTTATGGATCCTCATGGCTGGTACTGAGTACTAAGTACTGATGATGATTCACAAGTGATTTAGGCGGCTGGCTACTCTCCTTTCCTATGACCTCTTGGCATTTGATACTCACCCCGCCCCTTTTTCAATTACCTGGTTAAAGCGGCACGTGTCTCTGTCGATTAATTTATTGGCCCTTTAATCATAGCTACTGAACGATTCCATTTCAAATATGAAATAAGGAAGTTGAGTGAAAAATATTTTGACTTATAAAAAATATGTTCATGTAGATCAAAAAATATCGATTCTAAATATATAAATATATTTCTATATTATTATTCTTACAATTAGTTAAACGTTCTTGAAAAAGCATTCAATAGCAATATACTGTATACGCTCCACGATTGGTCGAAAGAATTCTGTCGTCACATGTGTCGTGACTTGTACGTACAACGGAACACCTATGGTGCATCTCTTTCTATTACATGAGAGATGGTCGATTTAGATGAGAGAGGTGTATAGGCCAAAGGTTTATTTGGGTTTGTCAAATATATGTACGTATTTGTTATTATTATTATATGAAATGGATTTCTAAAGATACATATTCGTATAGTGCTTTATAATAATTATTTATTTATTATTTATTATTTATTATTTATTATTTTATTTACGCCCTAATGGGCTTTTACATGAAAATATACATTTACATTGATTACAATAATTGAACATAAGAAGATAAATGGAGTTAATTGTAAGAAAGCAACACATATAATAAAATTTTGTGCAAATTAGCAAAACACTAATAAGATGGATTCAATATAAAATATACCCAAGCATGAAATAGTAAGTAAAAGAAAGTTCAACATAAAAAGTAAGTAAGTGGGTGTGTTTAAACCATACATATTTATATGTTGTTTATTGCATAACTTAGATGTTTTTATTATTATACATGTCACAAAGCATGTGATACACTTCAGGCCGCCGGCCGCTCAGAAAAGTCTCACAGTGAACTGGGCTGTAAACCGTTATTTTACTTTTGGTCTTTACTTTTCTGCGCGGTGGTCCTGAATTCGCGCGGGGAACGTCAACAAGTAGCGACGGCGATACCGTACAAGTACCGTATCGGGCGTGAAAAGCAAATATTCTAACTTAAAATATTAATTTAACTATGAAATCTTAATCAATTTTCTTTTTTTTTTAATAACATCAATTATAATAGACGGTTAACATTGGTAAAAAAATTACTGGAATTCCTTGTTGAAGAATTAATTTTTTTTCCATACATAATGCTTAAGCGACGTGGTTTTCACAGTTCTAATGACGTCACACTACACCCCGCCTGTTACCGCTCGGATTCCGCTCGTTTTGGCGGGCTTAATAAAATTTAAACTTTGAGAATTAATTTAACTATGAAAACAAACTTTAAAAAAAAAAAAAAAAATACCAGTATTTAAGTTTGAATGCGAACATTGATAAAAAAAAATAAAAAAATGGACTCAACTTCCTTATTAAGTGCATAATAAAAAATAAAATAATACGAGAATAATACTTATTATTATTCTTTCTCGTATTATTTGGAGATGAATATATAATAAAGAATATATTTTGTTCATGTCAATCTTCGAATATTTTTGTCTTGGAGGTTATCGCAGACCGTCATGTTCTAGGACATAGGTATCTCACACCTAATCATATTTTAAATGGATGTTTGTTTTTCTTCCTGTCTTTGTCTATCTTAGTAAAAACATATTATGTTGTTTCTGGAGTCTTCCTGTCTTTGTCTATCTTAGTAAAAACATATTATGTTGTTCATTAAAATGCTTGTTTTTTTTCGAAACAAATCTTTGTCTTTCTTTTAGAAGAGACTCATCTCCGAATGGTCTTTGATTTATCGTTTTACACGTACAAACAATACTCGCTCCATCAAGAGTGATTGACTCTAAAAACTTTATCCATAACGAGCAAGTTGTTAAGAAAGTGCGATAAAATATCGTACCTAATGATATCTAACAAACCTTGGTCTTTAAATACCAGCTGTGCTGTTGTTCCAGGATCTACCTCTCCGGGCATTGTTCTTGTCTTTATTTATCGGAAAGTAATAATTATTGGGCAGGCTTCAAAAATACGTTCATCCGGTTACTAATTAATTTAAGACAATGGGTAATTTTAATATAATTAATTTTAATAGGTAGTAAAGGTGGTGTTTTTGCCAGGTGGCTCTTTATTCAAATCCACCAAAATTCTTGAAGAGAAAAATTTGTTGTGTTTTCCGCTCGGTGTGAATGTCAAAAATATGTATGTGTAAGAGCAGTAATTTTAAAATTAACATTAATGAATACTATCAATGCCTTCTCGTGGTAGGAAAGGAAAATGGATAGGAAGTGAGGGGAATGGAAAAAATATATTTGTAATAATAGCTATGTACATTAATAAATTTTTATGCCGAAATTCGTTATAATATAGAAAATTACTCTAAGAATACGTAGTTCAGTTTTTAATGTCGGTAGTAATATGACCTTTTTAATCGTAATTGACAAATATAATTGATATACAAGACACAGAAAATAAAAAAGGGTAACGCTCGCAACTGGGAATTTATTTATTTATTGCATCTCACTATACATAAAACACTTTTTTTTTTCTCATAAAAATCAACCTCACTAGGACTGAGCCTATATCGAGAATCGAACCCAAGATCTGTATTATTCATGTATAGTAGATTTATTAGTGTTATAAATATTAATAATATGTGGATGATTTGTGCAGCGCCGATTTTTTATCACCTCAAGGGCGCTGTAGCAATATATAGTATATTTCTACAATGATCTATCCTATTACTAACCATAGACTATACCGTTATTATCAACTTATGGCTAACACATTGTATCACGGGTTCGTCGATCACTAATACATAACTATATGTACATAACGTACTTTTGATCAACGAGCGTGATGCTGCTAATGGACATATATTAGAATTTATTTACATTCTGTACAGGCCGATAATATAGATACTGGACCTTACTTACCTTGGAGGTCACTTGAGATTATCACTGTTCATTGTCTATTAGAGAAATTTATATACAGTTCGCACTCAATGCTGTTATTAATTCTGGTACTTATTTTTTATTATACATTTATGTAATTTAATGAGGGTGTTTAGGAGAGGACAAGTGACGTGAAGTGTACGGTACAAAATTACAAGGATTTGATAAGAATTTATCTTTCCCAAATGTGATTCGTCCCTTGGTATGAGAATGATTGATAAGTATATAAAGGCTTCGAATAATGTAAATCCGATAATTAAAGGGTTATTAGGGTATATTGTAGGCAATACAAGAATGTTACTCTCAAGCAGGTATATTTAGTTTAAGGATATGAGAGCCTAAAAATGTAAGTTTTAAGTTTGGATTTGAATTCTGTTGGGCTTGTTATGCATCTTAGTTCCGAGGGAGTTTATTCCAAGCCTTCGGCCCAGATGCTCCGAAAGCGCGATCACCAAACTTAGTATTTGGTTTGCGCTTAGGTTCCACCAGTTTGCCTACAGCTGATGATGTTGCTGATCTAAGAGTTAACTACCTCAGACCAAATCTCGTCTTCTTCAATGATTAAATATTACATTGGGTGTAAATAACCTAATATTTTTTACATTTATTCAACTAAACTCAACAATAAGTTTATCCAAATCATTTTTGTAACAAATTAACTTAAGAACTGTTCTATTTAACCTTTAATTGGAAGCATTAACTTTTGCATTTGTGTAATCCTGAACACTTCAATCAACCGGGGAGCCGTAAAAAAATGTTGCCAGTTTGCATTTCGCCGGTGCTTATTTATTTTGTCGTCCACTGCGGCATACAGAGCTTAAAATAAGCCAGATGCATTTTTTAGGATTAAGGGCATTTGTGCGCGTGATTGAGCTTTAGTGTTGGTGGCCAGTTTTTGCTAGGGGAACTTTGCCACAGACCAGCGCTTTCCTAACTTTGTTATGTCTTTTACGTACGAATTTAATAACGGTTGTTCGTGGAAATACACAAATGCTGCAAACTACTAACAATAAACTTTGAAAACTGTATTTCACGTAGCGTTGAATGCAAGTGAAAGGCTGCATTTTTATATGATATTGTATTTTCGTAAATCGAAAACGAGGAATGGCTAACCATAATATGTTATGATTGAAATTATTAAAAAAAATCATTATCTTCATGATATAGGTGCTAGGTACTGTATAGGTGCACCACACAAGCTCCGTTGCTAATCCTCCCTAATTCTCCTTAGTCGACTCATGTAACAGAGATGTAATTTTTAGTCATGGTACATTATCAATGTATTGTCTACCGATACATCCCCTTGTTTATATGAGAGTTTTCTTTGCAATGTCCAATGCGTGGAGAGTAAACCTAGTTTCTTGTACAGAAAGCAGTTATTTTCTACCGTGCTTTAGATTTAATTTATAAACTCTAAAGAAATTTATATTAGAAATATTATATTTATGAAAATCGTTTTATCTAGCGAAAGTATAGCCTGAAACTACAGTGCCACGACTAAAATAAACCGTGTGATGGTTAGCTTAGCGGCAGAAATAAGTCGGTACACAGATATATATTTTATTTATTTAATCGCTGTTCTGAATTATTATTGAGAGTCACCGGCACTCCGACATCATATAATTTATTTGCGGGTTTAAAAAAACTATTCGAGGATAGACAGAATCGGGGGGCACAAATCCATATGGGCTAATTTTACCCCCGACACTTGATTGTGCATAACGGGAGTGTATCCATGTCGACCCCTATTTTCCTCCCTTCTCTATCCCGGTCCAATCATGTGCCGGTCTGAATGACAAACGATTTTAAATCTTTAATTTATGTTTCCAAAGGGTTAAAGGGAGTTAAATTTTTGTAATAAAAATAAAATGCATTGTACTTCTGGTGAAAATTAACCAAGCTTTCTATTTAACATCGTATTTTATTTTTAACCAATCTTTTAAATATCATCATTTATATCATTCCTAACATGCCTTCCATTGATATGCTTTGAGCAACTCTAAATGACCAGCTCAGGTGCGGGGGCTCCATTGAAACCAGAGTCAAGTTAGCGTCTCAGAAGCTGGACATCCTGTACAGGATCCGCAAATACTTTAATATTACACAACTGCTGACCCTGTAAAAAATGCAAGCGCAATCACCTGAAATCGGCAGCCACCTCTAGTCTGGAGCCCCAATATACATGAAAAAATCTTTACTCTGTGCAGAAACAGGCGGTCCGTGTGATAGAATCCCCGTCTTAAGAAACGTATTTACAATCTTTAGAGCGTCATGTAGGTATGCTGTCCTTGTTACCGGTATTACAAAGGAAGATGCTCTGAGAAACTAACGTCATTGATCGCTTCGGCACCGCTGCGCACACGGTATATACTTATGTACACGGTTGTCACTTCTACTACTCATTCTTGAGTTCAGTGGCTCGGGTGTGGAACGATTTGCCGGCCTTTGTGTTTCCTCCCTCCTAAAATATGAATCTCTTCACGACCCATGATCACTCCTATCTTTCCTCAAAAAGATCCTCCACACAGCATCCCCACAGATAACATAGGCCCTGAGGGAAATTATTTTCCTCGGGGCCTCGTATGTGGAGTTAATGAAAAAAAAGGGTAGGTACCCATTGTATCAAGTTTAACAACATAGTATGTGTATTGGCGGCAACATATGGCTTTCGATGTAAGGAATGAACACTGAATTGATACACCGATAGAAGTGTTCTGTGAGTGTGTCCGTGTGCCCGAAGTAAGCTCAATTGAAGGTAGCATCCCACTTTATTAACTTCAAAAAATATTTTTTTATGGATTTCAAAAATAGACATTACAGATAGTGAAAGTACAAAAACTCAAACAAAAGTATTAAGTAAAAAGCATAAAATGTAAGAGTTCAAAAACTCAAAGAAAAGTATAAAATGTAAAAGTAAAACACTCAAAGAAAAGTATAAAGTAACAAGTATAAAATGTAAAAATACAACAACTCAAAGAAAAGTATAAAATGTAAATGTACAACAACTCAAAGAAAAGTATAAAATGTAAAAGTACAACAACTCAAAGAAATGTATATAGTAACAAGTATAAAATGTAAAAATACAACAACTCAAAGAAAAGTATAAAATGTAAAAGTACAACAACTCAAAGAAAAGTATAAAGTAACAAGTATAAAATGTTAAAATATCTAAAATATGTACAAAAAATATTATTTACTTAAAAAGGTTTCAAAAAGTGAGTACTGCTAAAAGTATGAGTAATGAAGAACAAATAATTAACGGGAGATGAAAATCTTTGATAAATCTAACTATTCATTGAAAAGGTTCAATATCAAGTTTTCAGCTGTGAAATTTTAATGTTCTATCACTCTTTTTGTGCCATTAAAGGTGTGTTGATTTTATTAATATTCATTGTGCCAGGTTAAGCTTTCAACATTAATTTTAAGCTACGTTGGTGAAATTTGTTCGTCCACCAATACTTGATTATTTTAAAAATAATACTTAGTTTTTTTTTAATTGATGCGGCTTTTCTTATGTATACGTAGGTACAACTTAAACTTAAAGTAAAAATGACCAATATAAGGCTTTTATGGAATAAAATGACATTAAGTTTACATGTTCCCATGTCTTTTACGGGCTAAGAAAGGGTTTAGACGTTTGGGAAAAACAGTCAAGAATGACACATTGAAAATGCTCACAGGTTTCAAGTTTTGCACAATAATATGCAAAAATTACGTTTTATAATATTGAGTACTACAGAGTTACTGTGACATTAGGTTTCCAACTGAATTATTTAAACATATTAACGACTCTCAAACAAAAGACGTGAAACAGAAAAATCATTTAGAAATGACTTTATGACATTTCTAGATGCGACTGATTCCTTTTCTGTTTCACATATTTAGTTTGAGAATCGTTTATATTGTCTTTAATGTTTAAATATTACAATTTGAGGAATACTCATTAAGTTATTCCATAAAAAGAATATATTTTCTATTTTTTAAATATTTTTATGTTATTTTATAAAGGGACGCGTTTTGAGTTTCGCTTTGAATTTTTATGAATATGTTTCATTGGTTTTAATTTACATTACAAATGTTGCATATTTATAGCTGAATAGAATAAATTATTGTTTGTTAATTACTATTTGATATGCATAATTTTTATCCGAATAAAATTCATAACCAGTTTGACAGTAATCCGCTAAACTGTTTGGACGGTCAATCGAGATAGCAACTGCGCTAGGAGTGCGAAATCTGATATGCAAATAAATAGGTTGTGCCCTTTATTAATCAAAGGCACATTCACATTGGTGGCAGCGATTGTTATCCGAGTCCGCCCGTACTTGTAGCTAGTGGAGTATTGCTGGGTCTGGTACAGTCGTCGGCGTCCTGTCGTATGTAGCGTCGAGTTGTCGACAGTTGGCCGCTCCTACGCCCGCGACATAACCACGGACCCTTCACAGTACATGCCTACTGTACTGCAGGGATTGGAAAACTTTTCGTTCAATATGTCATATAATCTCGTCACAAATTCTTGCCTTGTCCTATTCTGGTCGGGGACTCCATGCACACAGGGAAAAATGAGTATTGCTAATTTATTAAGAATGTCTTAAAAATTATAGGTAATACAGTTAAAAACGGGATCGCAGACCGTTTTCTGATAAACTTTTAGTAAATTCCTCGTATATCGGAACACGTGTTCATGCTGCTGCAATTGCCTTGCCTTGATAATATACAGAGATGTGCTTTATTTCAAATAAATCCATTTCAAATGGAAATGCAAAATGCAAAATTGCTATTTTCCATTTTGCATTTTAAATGCTTTTCTAAAAACCATTTTGCATTTTGCATTTTAAATGCTTTTTTCAATGCATTTTCCATTTTAAATGCTTTTTTGCAACATTCTTCCTACTATCTCCACTCATCTTTTTTTCATAAGCCCCAAATATCAGTCGGTCCTCAACCTCGCTATGAGAGATAATTTCCTTTTTTAAGTTGCTGCCTGGTAGAAGCCCTGGCAATTGATTGATACCATTACAAAAAATACTGATTCAAATACTGAACATGGGGCCATGACGCTGTAATATTAAATGTTAGATAGCAATGTTTTTACGTTGGCAAAATTAGTCCCGCGCAAATTTTTTGTGGTTTCATAATCTGTAGTCGTGGTGTTTTTGGATTTACCATCATGTAATATGTTTGTTTTACATTGATGTCTATTATTAAATGTCAAAATTATTTAAAAATTATATAATTATTTTAATTGTTTGACCTGAGAAACCATTTTGCATTTTCAATGCATTTTGAAAATAGGTATTTTGCATTTTGCATTTGAAATGCTTTTTTAAAAACCATTTTGCATTTTGCATTTTCAAATAGAAAAGTTTTGACCCATTTCCATTTTGCATTTCAAATGGTTTTGGGTACCCATTTTGCACATCTCTGATAATATATAATGACAAAATGCGAAAATATTAGTATTTTTATGAACACGTGTTCCGACATCGTGTAAAACATTCGTATTTTACTAAAAAAATTATCAGGAAACCTAATAATTATTATATAATCCAACTTTTAGGCGTGGGTTATAGTGTCTACATTAAGGTCAGATCATGATGAATAAATGGTCAGATTTATGTGGAAATCTCAAATTATATCTATTTTTAATTCAAATAAATATTTGAGATTAAACCACGCTAAACGCGTAGGGGTTCTGGGTATATAATCTATGTAAAGATTGGACTAGATAATAAGAGTTACAATTATTTTTACCCACGTAGACAATAATCATACAGGTAGTTATATATTTAAAAATATATTTTTAATTATCAATTATTATTGCAATTTGAATCTCTAACTTCTGTACTTGGCATGTTCTTGATAGAGTGCATTTGATTAAATAAATACAAGTTTTTCACATTATAAAGGTATGGGTGCTTCCATGTCTGGTGGTGATGTTGATTGATTTAAAAAAAATTGCCATACAGATAACGAACACTAACCCACGTAAATCATGATACTTTCAATGCTGTCTCTTAACACTCTGTACCTGCTCACCTTCATGCACGTAGCTTTTAAAAGCCCAATACACTAATTTTACGTAAGCAATATTCATTTTCGGCCATCGACAAAGTTTACTGCCCATCTCAATATATAATTCTGGAAAGAAGTCTTTATCGTGAACCTTTAATTATTTTTTAAGTAGTTTCGATATCAGAATATGTAAAATATATGTAAATGTGACGTTCGCGGTCGACTGAATAATTGTTCGCCACCCACTATTTGCCGAACTATGTTCGACAGTTCTACATTTCTACAACGTACAACATATGTATTACTATTCTCTATGACCTGCCATCGAACAATAGAATTGCTTGCGATCCCAAACACATCATCCCGGACTGGACTAATGTCCAATTCATACGGGCCGGTCAAACAATGCCCAAAATAACAGCGATCTTTGAAACATGGAATTAAAACTTGATTTCCATTTTAATTATAGGTATAAATATATATAAAGAACACAATTTTAAACTTTTTTCCACTTGTTTTTATTTGACCGTGACCGGTTTGAGCCTGTTAGGGCCATCTTTAAAATTGTGTTCTTTATATATATTTATAATGGAATTTCACCACGAAATAACAGTTTCAAATATTAAAATATTAATTATAGGTATAATATTATTTTTTTCTTATATTCTGCACAGCATTAATATTTAAAAAGCTTTCAAAAATTTATTATTTTTCTTACAGTTTTTCCACACAAGATAAGGCATGATTTTTTCGGAAAATTCTATACAGTATTCAAGGGCCATTTAGACAAAGCTTAGGTTGGCGAACTTAAATTGGGGTTGATATCTTTGTAGTACTTAGATTTTTTGTGAAATCCGTTTTTATCGTCTGTTTTATGAAAGAACCAAAGCGTTGAGATAAACCCCTTCGCTTTAATTCATTAATTAAACTTTATTTAAGACGCCTTCTTCAATCAGATTGAGAGTCCGAAAATTCCCGGCGTCTTTTCTAGTCAATGATAATTGCCGTGGTAATTGCGACCAATTGTCATTGCTCTTTTGAGGTTCTTTGTATGCTATATGCTAGAAAAGACATTATGAGATTTTTTCCTAATATGCACAGGGCAAGTTATTTATTGTTAAATTTCTTAATAAGTTCTTTGCTTTACATCACTTTATAATACATTACAACACTCAAATAATAATATTATGATGATTTATTGTTAAATAATTATCATTCAAATGTATATCTGGGCGACCTAATAGTACTGGGGCCATATCATAAATATTTTTTGTTCTTTTAAACATCTGAATGTATAACCAACGTTGATAAGTTTTTTTTTATATGTTCCCATAGAAATGAAGAAAAAAAAGTTGTAGACAATCAGGTTCAGTACTTGTTTCTTGTATTGCAAGGTAGAACCCTTTATTTATCGATAAATCAGGTTTACAGCACAACCGTATCTTGCGAGCAACATAATGGATTTAATATATTTGAAGTATCTTCAATACTGCTTTCCTGGGTTTTATTTTCCGATTTGTGCACTTAGAGCTCGAACTTAACTCCGTTAGAACTGTTCGATTCTCTCGGATAAGTACTTGGCGCCTTGGCAGGACTTGGTGTGAACGTAATATTTTTTGCGGGGTAAGTTTTTCCAATGGCGTGCTTAGAACAAAGACCGAAAGCATGCGTGCTTGGTGCACATCGAATATCAAACCTTATCAGAATATCCACATGTAAAGCAGGCAAACATTGCACACATGATTGACTGACTGCAATGCAGCATTCACTAATACAACTTACGGCGAAATGCACACAAAATGATTTAACACAATTCATAACCTTTAGAAAAACTGCACTCCTTTCACTTAACAGCTTGTAATTTGTCATTTTCGCTCGGGTTGAAGATGCTTTTTACAACTTCCCTCGCTTTACCCTTTCATATTATTATCATTTATCTCGGTCCCATTTCCCATTGTTGGAAATGTTACGTTTTTGTGTTTTTACCAGACAGTTTCTATTTGTGATGAAATAATGGATATTAACTTTTTACGAAACTCATATTGAAGATAACTTTTTTACGATTTCCATTATTTTCAAATACAAATGTTTTTTGGGGTTATGATTATCAGACGAAAATAGAATAAAATTCCGACAAAAAGTCATTTCCTGTTTTAAAATATTTATTAGACGGACACTGTCAAAATAAAAATGGGAATTGATGTCACTGCACTCCACTGCAATTGAATGGGAATACCAAAAGTTTGCAGTTTACTGATTACGTCATCTTTGTTTGATAGGCTGTGTGTATGTGTGTATGATGTATATCTAAATTATGTTATGATGTCATAAAATTTGTTCACACATTTTTACGTGCCAGTTTTCTGCCACCACGCTGTCCGGACGTCAGCCGACATGTAAATTTGGCGAGCGGTGAATATTAAAATATTAAATTCAATCCGAGATCGTCGATATTATTCAGACGGCATAACAGGGATCTGGGATCACCGCACCGGGGCCTATAATTTTATCGTTTTCAATTTCCGATTAAACGTTTATGCCCCTCAGAGCTGCTTACAAGACAAATCACCAGCGAGGACTTGATTCCTCCCCATCTTGATTTAATGGCCGGCACTATAATCACGTTCTTCTTCTTGGCCGCAGTAAGACCTGACCGGGTTCCTAATAGGGGCCTCATACCTTAGGGGTGTTGGCAAATGAAAATAATCACCTTCTATCGACGTTCTGTTTTGACCGAGTGGAATTGATAACAAGACAAGGGTTAGTTACATCTTTGTGATAATAATAATACTTGTCTACTTTCAATAATACCATTTTTGTAAAAGCCACAACCAGATCTTTTTTTACACATTATAAAAAAACAAGTTTTTTGTAATGATACGGTTCGAGCATTCCAATTTACTTCAGCATGTAAAAGTACGATTTTTTGCTTTGAGAAACGTTGAGACTAAAAGGAAGTGAAAAGGGAAGGGGAGATGAAGGTTAGGAAGTACCCGGTGATTCAGATCCACTGTCTATTCAGTTGTTTTTCAACACTCGGGTTGGAAAATATTTACTGTCAATATTTATTGCATCCTCTTTGGCAGATTGTAATATAAGCCGTGCATTTCATGCAAGTTCCTGCATGGACACGGCTGCATATTTATTCAAACTTTATATCGTGAAAATGAATGTACGCTTTACTACAGCTTTCGTATTCATTTATTTATAAATGCTGTTCCATGATTTTGGCTTATTTTTAAATAATTCTTAATTTTAATTAACCAATTTTTACCATAACATAAATATAAGATTAAATAAACTAAGCTGTTTCTTTTTTAACTCTTAGTATTTTTTATGGTTTTTAGCACTATTTAGGATTCAATTTTTTTTTTTTTATACTTCCGATTTAGTTGTCCGGGTTAAATCTTCCCCAAAGGAAAAACTTAACCCTTCCACTCACTTTTCCACAAATGATCATCTAGTCAATCAACATTATGTAAGTGCATTATATAAGCAAAATAATTACAAAACAATACAAGAACAACACGTCAACTCACCAGAGATCAAATGGGAAAATAATTCACCGACTCCAGATATTTTCATATCAGAGGGTTCGGCTCGGTAGAACTTCTAACAGGGCCTATAAATCCTACTGATCCCTCAACATAAATATTTAAAAAATCTTTTGTTATCCTACATGTATTCAAAATGACCGACTTTTGCATCTTTATATATAATTTTTTTGATAGATCTAATACGCCTAAATTTTTAATTAGGGAGCTAGGTATAATGCCAGTAGCCGAAATAACGAATGGTAATATTTTTATAGTCTGAGAATGCCAAATTCTTTTTATTTCATTTCCTAAATCTGTGTATACTATTACTATTTACTATTTAAAATTATGTTGTAAAAATTGTATACCTATAGATTATCCACTTTTTGAAAATCACCCAAACTTTGTAATTAATATATAAAATCTGGTACACTCCTGTAAACTTTGTCGGATAGAGATACCCAGAACTGGACACTTGACGGCAAAATCCTCTGGAGTGATCCATTAGCGGAACTGCCGCCCAATCGAAGTGCATTTCGTTGGATCGTGCCGTAAAGAGTCACTTCTGGTTGGCAACACGTATTGTGGTATGTAGGAACGCTGGATAGACTGGATGCATTGCTTGTATGTGTGTCAATGCAGGTTCTTTACGTCTCCTTGGATTAATGTTAGGTACCCCGCATTGTGGAGACCTATTTTCTTTGTATCCGCTGTGACCGGCAGCAAAATAGATTTTGGGATAAGGGTGGCATAACCCTTGAATTAAAAGTATTCTGACTTTTCAACATAATTTCTTATTAGCACGACACAGGACAATTTATTGTTTCTAGATCAATATTATTATTGAAGCTAATGCGTAATGCACAAGGTATCCAGGGTAAAGTGCACAAACGAGCGGTGATTCTACATGATGGAAGAGGTAAAAAAGAAAAACAAATTTTTATTTTTCGCTGTTTTTTATCCCATATAAATATATTTTTCCAAAGTAGAATATTAATTTTTCCAAACAAACAATTCAGCTTTTGTACCTGAAAACAACATTAAATACGTTGAAATTTGGTAAAAAGCTATTTATCTTTTTTACTTGCACTTTCATGTAGAATCACCTCCCGAAATGTGTGCACTTTGCCACCGGACACGCTGTATAAAAATATTTTTAAAATTTGTTATTATTTGTTGATTTATTCTAATACATTTCTAAAAAAAGTTTTTTAAGTTAAGCAAACAATAAAAAGCTATTAATTGATTTTTGGTAGAGTATTAGCAGTGGCGTTCACTGAACGTTGTACAAGGGTAGAGACTGAAGCTTTTCAGGTGTTGTTTATCATTATTCATCATGTCATAAAGTATGAAGGATGACGCGCTCAAGGCAGTTTGCAACTAAAAATTATGTCATTTTTAAACAGAAATAATTTCTCACGGTACAACGATCATGACACTTGGAAAAAATAATAGGAAGGCCCAGCTTTAATAGACTTTATGGGTAATAGTTATATGTTATATTTCAATTATAACTTATGTTTAAATCTTCTATTTTTGTATAGCTCCACAAATTATCCAATCACTAAACCTATGTAGGTGTCTATGCTATTTTTTCCATTTTGATTCATGGACTTGTACATTAAAGTTACATGATTACCCAACTAAATAAATAGACTTGTACAACAAAGTTACACTATTCCCCCACTGACTTGTACAATAAAGTTATATTATTACCCAACTAAATAGGTTGTTGGCATTAACTGTCATTACATTTTTAAGATGTATATATTTTTTGAGTGTCAACTGCTCCCGACCATCCGGAGCCAGTGAGACTATGGCATCCCTTATTTGGATATGTTGTGTAGCTGAAGATAGTGGAGAAAGGAAGGAGATGAGGAAAGATGGGAAGTACCTGCCTGTTCAAATCTGGTCACCAAACACGGCCAAAGTCACTTCAAGCAACGTTTTAATTTTGAATGGTAGTCTTACTCCCGGGCCATACTGAAAGTATCTTTCTGGAACGTGATGCAAATTTACTGTTTAATTAATTTTAATCGATAAACTGTGAAATAACACAAATAATGTTAAATTAATAATTAATTTAAAAAATATTGTTAAATTAGTTGTGCCAGCCGAGGATTGCCAATATTTTTATCATTTTTGTCCTTAAATTAATGACATACATAATATGTTGTATGTGTATATATTTTCATCCTTGTCCTTTTATAATATAATTTTTTTTTATTTATCTCTGGTTCTTTTCGAATTAATAGTTTATTATGATTTTTTACAATCAAATATCAACATATGGTCACCCTACATGTTTACTTCACTATACTGTAATGAATTGGTTGGAATTAGATTAGTAGGTACCCAATTTGTAGAAACATTCTTTGGGTTATTTTTATTATTTTGTAAATTTATTAACCTCAACACAGGCTTTCCTAGTGAGGTTAAAAATTCTAAAGTAGAAAAGATACAATGTAAAGAAACAATAAATAATCAAATAAAATTTACTCGCGATCGCTGGGATTTGAACCCGCGACCTCAGGATAGCTAGTCGAGAGCCTTACGAGAGATTAGTTCTGCTTAAGTCACTTCCAACTATATTAATGTATAAAAACTAATCGAGAGGTTATAGACGCAGATTTCCTGTACCTACCTACCCACCTACCAACTCTACATCATCTAGTCTAGGCTTCTATGAGATATGTAGTTAGATTTTGTGGAACCTAATTACCGGAGAGAAGTGCGAGTAGTTACATAGTTATAGGTTGTCGTGGAAATAACAAGCCTTAGTTTACTCCAGTAAACTGTCGTGGGAGTGAAAATACTCGTGCGTTAAATTGCCAGTTTCATATTCTTGCATAAAATAATAATACCATGATACAACCTGCACGCGAAGGGCCGTATTCTGCACTACTGAGTTCGTATTCCAGATCACTATTTGCAGAGTTATCATTCAAACCTTAAAACTAATACATTTTTTATTGTAATACACGTGTACCTATATTAAATTTGTCATTAATTTATCTCTTCAAATTATTAAAATGGAATTTCAGTCCTTTCTAGTGAATTAACAGGTTTTCCGATAATCTTTTATTAAATTACGAACACATTTTCATGATGTCGGAACACGTGTTTATGAAAATCCCAATATTTTTGCATAACAACTTAATTTATTGTATCGTCATCATATATCATCAATGCACATCGATAAAACATTCTTTATTGTCTATTTTGAATCAATTGTTTACGCATATATATCAAAAAATAATTTTAATATTTTACCGAAATATGTGGGCTTCGTAAATAATTACTGATAATATACTATGTTTTAAACATCGCATTTGAAAAAAATCAATTTAAAAAATACATTGCTATGTTCCGTAAAATGAATTCGAAACTAGATGGATTTGACAATAAAAAATTGATAGATATTTAAATAAAACAAAAAACTATTTTTTTGCATATACCTTCAACACATGGATCGGCTTATTTTCACCCCATTAAATATGTCTATTTTGTAGGTTGAATTTACAAGCGAGTGTTAAAATTATTATGAAAACATATTGTATGGGACAAAAGAACATGTACCTATAATAAGAGAAAATTGAGATAGGTAAGTAGGTATATACTTCCTTCTCCTTCTGGGTAGGAACACAATAATAATAAATATAGTTTGCTTTGTACGTTTAATTTATTTGTACATCTAATATTCATAAATAAAAGTGACTGATTTACGCAAAAAAGATAATGAGAAAAGTTAATATGAAAACAACGTGAGCTTTTTGTCCATTTGACCACCTGTGCGGATAAAATATCGCTTAAAATCTCATGTTTCTTTAAATTAAATTTCAAGCACATCGAGTAAAGTTTCTGGATTCTAAAATTGCAATGTTGTTGTACCCATGCTGTCATATTATAAGAAATTATTATACAATAACTAATAATATTGCGTATTCCCAAGAGAAATAACTACGCGGTCCAAACGTTTTACTCATTCATATACTCGCTTGTACCTTGTTTGTAGGACATTTTAATACACACACAGAGGTAATAATAATAATTAGATAAATTTTACATTCTAGGCTTTATATTATTATTTATAAATAAACACAATAACGTATAATTGTTTAGTTGTGTTGTACAGTTACGGTACTATGCGACCAGGCATAAAGAATAATAGTAAAAAAACAACAACTTATATTCATCTAGTATGGTGGTTTTACCTATGGAGTGTTTTCTGTATAAAATAAACCTGTATTATATTTTTTCCATACTTTAAACAGCGCGCAATTCAAAATTTACCCGTCGAAATTATACTGCTCAAAAGCAAGTCTGAAATGAATCCCATTTGTGCGTTATAAATATTGGCGACTATGGGACTTTCTGAGTAGTTCATACAAAACATACTAGGTAGTGGAACTGGAGCGGTATACGTACAAATCTTTGGTTTATACTAGTAAGTGCGCAGCGATTATGATATTTTTAACACCGAATTTGTACGGAATAGTGTTTTGCAAGAATCAACCGAATTTTTCCGTGATTACGTGTCTAATCTATGGTGCATTGATGCGGTGAGATTCCTTTAGATCTAGGGAAAAATAATATAACATCGATAAGAACAAACATAGGAGTTTTTCGTACATCTGAGGGAATTTTGTCTCCCTCTTTTCCCCCAATGAGATAGGCCACGAACTGCGACATTTTTATCATAATAATATTATTACATTGGGGCATGCTATTCAGGAAGGTGATGTCGATACCGCATAAGGATTTTACTCCGTATTTAGAAATAATGTATTTTTTTAAACTTAGTAGGTAGTTCAAACCTAGCATGATATTATATTTACTTACATTACTACTTGACTTAACGTAATACTTAACCTACTTGCTCACAGTACGTAGTACTCGTTTTATCCGTGAGCATTTTGTCACTTGAATCTTATCACTCGATTTATACATCGTTATGTAAAATACGTTATTATATTTCTTGTACAATATATTGTGTGTATGAACATGCAACTTAATAAAACTTTATACAACGTGTATGCACGTGGTTAATTTTAAATCTTCTGTCTTTAGATATAATGAACTCCGCTATAAGCTGGTGTTCGCTGACCCATATCGTTTTTAGTCTTCTACAGTTTCTCAGCTCGTTACAAAGTGGTTCCCACAAGTTGGGTTACCAGTTCGCTTAAATAGGTTTGTATCCACTTAACTTTAAAAAAATACTGTCCGTACGAACTTAAATTAGTGTTGAGGGGCTGGCGTGTGAAGTAAAAAATATATTGTTCGTGATTTATTAAATTGTCCTTTGGGGACGGTACTGCTGTTTTTTTGTCCGAACTTTTTTCCTCGTAGTCCAATAGAATATTTTAAGCACGCCTTTTTAATTAGGTACTGTTGTTTATATTTAAAAAAACAGCAACGTTTTTAAGCACACCAATTTAACTTCACAAATTTCAAACTTGGGCACAAATAAATGCTTTTTAATACACATAGACTAATACTTCAATGTTTGTACGACTTAAATTGAATCTGTGCTTTAAAGCTCGTGTAGTCTTATCGCTGTGTCGCGGATGGCATGTCTCCCGGATGTGAGCGGGTGCCAAAGGGATCAGTTTTTCTAGTTCTTCGGAGCACCTTCCGTTGAAATGCTGGTAGAACGAGCAAAGCTTTCCCGTCTGACGTCTGTACGTCTAGACGTACCGTGTCTACATAAAGTTAACTGTGTTTTTCGAGTATCTAATGGCCCTAGACCAAATGTGGTTATTGACTACCACTAGGTGGTTTGCACATTTTATGTTAACCTCTATTTCTCCTTTATACAATGCTAATTTATTAAGAATCTCTTCAAATTATTCGTAATCAAATATCAGATCGGGATTGCAGACCATTAGCGAATAAATTGATAGGTTTCCTGATAAACGTTTAGAAAAATAAAAATGCTAACATGTCGGATTTCGTCATTATATATCAAGACATACGCAGGTGTATGAACACGTGTTCCGAAATATTACGAATTTACTAAAAGTTTATCTCAGGAAATGGCCATCAATCCCGTTTTTGACCGTATTACCAATAATTTGAAGAGATTCTTATTAGTTATCAATACTTATTTTTCTCCACCTACATTGTTTAGAACGTAGGTAGTCTTTAAGTTTACAATGTAAATAATTTTCAGCGGTTTTCCTATGAACTGCAAGTTTAATAAACATATATTTTTGCCAAATAGTTTTCATTAACTTGCATTCAGATATTGTTTTGTAGATGACGTCTTCAAGCTTAATTTAATTCAAATGTTTCATAAAATTTCAGGATATTTCATTTTTCAGGATGACATATTTCCCCTCTGATATTTAATGGTGAGAAGAGTGGTGACGGTAGAGTAGTGGCGCGGCTCTGACAGGACTCATTCGCGTCACTTGGAGTGTGAACAGAAATAACTCCATCATGGTACGGTAGTAACTTTTCAAAGTAATCGGATATATCCGACTAAACTTCATTATGTGTGAAGGAGTATTTGCCGTCAATATTCCAATATTGCTACTACGAGTACGAGTATATCAAACACCACACACTTTAACTGTTACCAGTGGCGACTCATACTGCTTTTAATCATAAATATGGTGTTAAGTTTGATAAAACTAATTTTTAAAAGTATGCTTTTATAAGAGAATCCTGAAAATACGTCTGGCGTTCAACTTTGGACATAAGCCTCCCCGTATCCAGGTTTACCTATTTTTGACAGCCTTCACCCATCCAAAACCTGCAGCTGACTTTGCAGATCTTCAGCCCTTCTCACATATCTTTCCCAACCGAAGATATTTTATTTTCAACGGTCATCAATTCTGTAATTTTGAATCATTTGATGTGGGCAACCTTTGTCTTTCTCCATAGATATACGTATTTCATCTCGAAAAGAGGTAGTATTGTTGTTTACACGGAGCAAAATGAGTACTGCGAATCTCTTCGAACTGTTGGTAATATGGTTAAAAACGGGATTGCAGGCCGTATCCTGATAAACTTTTAATAATTTCTTAATATATCGGAACACGCGTTCATGCATGTTCATTTGCCTTGATAATATAAAATGACAAAATGCAAACATATTAGGATTTTCATAAACACGTGGTCCGACATCGTGATAATAATATATTCGTCATTTGCTAAAACTTTTATCAGGGAAACTATTAATTCATTCGTTTAGGCCTGCAATCCCGTTTTTAACCGGATTACGAAGAGATTTTTAATAAATTAGCAATACCCATTTTTCTCTGTGACTATCTCTGTGACTATCACGAAAACCAACACCGGCTGCCACTGGCGTTTAAGCTCTTACGCCATTAAATTTTAAAACTGTTTCAGTAACCGTAACACTCTATGGATGAAATGTACTCTCACTAATATTGGTGCCAAATTGAAGTACCTACATTGTATAATATCATACGCATGTCAACCCTCAATGTCAACAATCTTCAATTACATAAAGTAACATTCAAGCAATGGAAACCTATTAAGACGACACCCTTTGTAAACAACTTTTGCAAATTTATTAAGTTAGTTTGATAATTAGATTATTTAGTAATATACAAATTGATGGTTACACTTTTGTATTGGATTATTTTGATCTGTTTCATTTACGATTTGTAAGTTAGTAGGTATGCAATGACGTAGTTTATGTTCGTAGGTCGGGATTGTATATTAAAATTCAGAGACTAGAAAAACTGTTCATTTTGTATATCCACTTTTTGTATTGTAAAATAACTCAAATGCACCACACACATCTGGACTCGGATGGAAGTAGCTACATTATTTTGTATGAATTGCTTTTAAACACACATAAACGTTGAGTGATAATTCTTTATGTCCGTTAAAGTTTTTTTTCATTGAAGTGCTCGCTGTTAATGCTAGACTTATTATTGAACATCTGTTTCATTTACTTACTTCTGTAAAATTTTAATCAACTTTTTTCTCGCCTTCGAATTTTTTTGCCGGTGTGTTTTAGTTTCACTATTCTTTAATTTGTAACTCTCCTTGAGTCGGTCTTTTTCAGATGCAAAAAATAAATGATGTATCGCGGTTCTTTCATTCAAAAAAAGATTTCTTTCACAGCAGCTGAAGGCAGAATGAGTCTATTGAAACTAGTACAAAAGTAAATCCTTTCTGCGCTACCTAACAGGGAGGGAGAGCCGCCGAGATATTTTGTTATGTTTGTTTCTATTTCAGCGCAGAATCTTTCTTACTCTTGGCAATATGATGAAGTTTATCCTTGTTAGGAGCTTTTCGGGAAACGTCGCAATAGAAAGATATTTTTTTCTCGAATTGCTGCGAGATAAATCAAGCGGGAAAATCATTGACGAATCTGCGATCGAGCATATCGGGATGAGATGTTTTCCGAATATCGTGTATTACGTATTGTGTGTAAGATTAGCTCTTGCGTGCGTAAATGGATACATTGCTTATTAATATTCGACCTAGAAATTTCCCTTTCGTGAGACGACACCTAACCTAAGACGAGACAATCTTCAGCGCATCATCGTGTGATATGAACGTTAATAATAAAGCTGTAATTTGTGCCCAAGCTTCACAAAGCTTTTTGCTTCTAGTGGGGTCTCCCTTTGAATTATAGATGATTCGATTTGCATTTAAATGTGGCCGGGCCCGCGGATAAATAATAGGACTCACTCTCTAGTTTTCGATTAGTTTAACATCACCAGTATCACCACATGTCGTATAATCACGTCATTATTATTTATCCTTCCCGCGGCGCCCTGTGACCGACCCCGCACGTGGCTTACTATTATACTTAATACTAGCTTAGGGGAGTGGAAATAGACCCCCTCCCCTTACTGCAATCATAATCTGTTAATATCGTATTATCATTTTCAACCCATTTCTAATTTGACTTACTCGAGCAACCCACTCGTGAAATCTCTCAACTTTTGTACCCTTCTGTGCAGTATTTTACAGAAATGCACGGCACTTTATTTAGGTTCTTCTATTATAATGTGTAATTGGAGTAATGTAATTCATAATAATTACTAATTAGCAGTCTTTCGACGCTTTACTATAAATAGGTAACTAAAGCTGACCCAAGCAGCCAATTTCTATATCTGTCTCACAATCACTGTCACGGGAGAATTAGTTCCCTGACTTTGACTTATTAGGTATGCATGTTCTTAGCTCCGGCGGGTCTCTGGTGTGGCATGACTGGCATATCATTAAAAATTGCGACGGTCCCCTAGCTTGGTTATCTAAATTGCTTAATTCAAGACCATCTAGATTATGCCACATTCCCCTAGCGGCTAATGAACCTTAAGAAAACAAATACCGTTAGATTTTTAGCGTCGCGATGCAACAAATGTGCGCGTGTTATCTGTTCTGTCGGGAGAGTAAATCTCTTTGATTTAGCCTCAGCAGCCGCTGTGGTTGATGCTCCTAAGGGCTCCCGCATTTATTTATAGCGACCTGGCAGCGAGGATGAAGCTTTCTAAATTCCTTATAGTTACGTGTATTTAGGAGGATAATTTATCTGCAATAGACAAAAGAACAACAAAAAACTTATGTACCTACTTAATTTTTAATGCGCATTTTCATATACAAGTATATCCCGTTAAACTCAAAATATTATATATTTTGTAATCTTACTGACTAATGAAGTAAGAAGCGTTACACAACAAGGCTTATGTCCCTGAAAATCGATCATCATTGTTCATCGGGCCGTTAGAATCTTAAAGCATGGAGCACCTGTTAGAATATTTTGAATTTTTCTCATTTCACACTTTGTTTTTCATTTAATTTTCAATAAGATTTTCTCTTATAAAACATACTAATTTCGGTTATCCATAATTGTGTGTGTTAGTTATTCCTGCGTCGAGTTATTCACCGTGATATTATTCATATTCAATTTGCTTCTAATTTAAGTTTCATTTTCAAAATTGAAAATGATTATGGTAACAATTCAAACCATCTAAAAAGCTGTTACCTATCTTTAATCATAAATTTCATATAGATATTATATAATACATTAATTAATATTTCTCTATTTCAAATGTGTATTTTTTTGTTTAAATTTTGGACAGATTGGTGATTTTTCAAGATAACTAACGTTGTTCGTTCGATTGGTAAATTTATATTTGTCAGTAAAAAATATAATTATATTGTAATGAAAATTACAATATTTAATTTTAAAAGTCTAATATTTTATAAATACTTCCGGTTTCACAAATTCTACAATAAATTATAATTTCCCGTGATTTTTCGCCGGTCTGCACTAATCTGTAAAGCAATATTAACTAAAAACCTATTACGAAAAAATAACCATTGTGCAATTTTACACCAATATTATATCTTATCTATAAATTATTTTTAATTGCCATTACTTATTCACGAAGTAATTTTCTTAACTGTAATATGATATGCACCAAATACATAGTTTAACCTAATGTGTATGCATATCCGATTTGATACCTACCAATCTTACCATCAAAATTCGGATACTCGAACCATTTCATTTCCAATGCAATAAATGAAGGTTTCCTAGTATCTACGAGAACTAACAACATTCATTCCAAGTAGATATATTATCTTGAGAATCTTTAACTGCAAATGTTACATCACGTATTACGTTTCCACATCTTTTATTAAACTCGTTTAAAAGACTGTCTTCTAATATTGATAGGGCGTGGGATGCCCATTCGAGAGGAACAATTGAGTCACGGATCTCTGAGGTGTCATTTATTATCCCTAATATCATGTTAGAAGGCAGAAAGATAAATATTTTGCTGCGTATTCAAATAAAATAACAGAGTTTTGTCACTCGATGTTTATGTTTGTATCACACTTGTTAAATTTGTGTAATCATAATTGATTAGAGAATTAGAGCTTGTTTATTCGACATCAACAATAACTACATTTGTCTACCATATTCATAATTGTACGTGGATTATTTTTAATTGCGTTGTTTAAAATAACCTCAGACCTAGTGAATCTTTCGTACAACAAATTTTGTAGATCATTTGATTATTAGCTTATTAGTCTTATTACAATTTTACATGTAAAGCTTTAACACTTATTCATTACAACTTACGTTTAATACCAAAAATGTGCAGGTAGCTTAAGTAGGAACTAATTTTTATCTTACATTAAATCAAACAAACACTTTGTATCCCCATGAAATTTATTATATTTAATGCCAACCGGTCTCGCTTGGACCATTGCTTCATCAGGATAATAATATAATAACGTATAACTCTTAAATTTATCACTTACAATATTTATTTATTTATTTATTTATTCATTTTTTGGGAAATCAACAGTTTACAATTTTACAGATTGTACATAAGTAAAATAGCCAAAATAAAACCAATTACGGATTTCCTCCTTGTGACTTTACGTAAGACAGCATTAGAAGAAATAATTAAATTTATGAGAAATGTGAAGTTATAATTATATAAAATAAAGAATTGTATAAAATAATAGAACAAAATAATACAACAAAAATACAACAAAAATAAAGGGGAAAAAAAAAAAAAAAAAACTAAAATTTATATAAAATAAAAGATTATCGATACATTGGTAACCATAAGAATATAAACAATATTGTGCATATAAATCATATCATAACCATAACCATAAGAAGACAATGTTGTGCATATAAATCATATAAATCATACCATAACAGGATTATAAATATATAAATACAGCGCCCTTGAGGTGATTTTGCACAAAAACGGCGCTATACAAGTCATCCAATTATTATTATTTATTATTATAAACATCAGAAACATCAATTCAAGAAACAAAAACATCAGAAACATCAATTCAAGAAACATCACTCTTTTAAGGTCATTTTATATTTAGTAAATTCGCAATTGAAGATGTCGATATTGAATAATATGTTATTGTAATTATTACATAGTTATGATAATCTCTATCTCGTCTGTAAATATGGTACCGTGGATCGAAAAGTTCCTCATTAAAGATTGAATTGTTAAGCCATGTTTCACTGAGACATATAATGTCATAGTTGTTTAATAATACATTTTGAAGAAAAATATATGTCTTGGTTCTGTGACCTCTTATGTTTTGATAGTATAATTCTAAAGATTCCATTGTATTAAGTATACATATAGTGCAGTTAATATAAAGTTGCTGGAAAGTTAGTTGATGGAAATATTGTATGTTTTTAGTTTTTCTAGATCATTATAATTATTTATGCAATGGTGATTTGTGTTTTCATTAAGTCTTACATAAATTTTACAATTTTTGATCCAACAGAATTTGAATTTATTAATTTTGGTAAACTCTCTGACCTTTTTGTAGAGTACTTTGTTTTTATGAGTTAAATGTTCATTTATATAGATCCGTTGTTTTCCATTAAAGTTAATATCCTCTGCTGTTAGGCCCCTTCTTGTCCGGATTGCTGCTATGATTTCGTCTTTCTGTTTCCTGCCCTTTAGTTTTACTATAATATTCCGCGGTCTTCCTTCAATCTTCTCCTTGGGGGTGACTCGGGTGGCGTATTCAATGTCGTCGCTTACTATATTTAATTCTGAATAGATCCTTTTGATAATCTCCGTCAGGTTCTCTTGTTTTTTTTCTGGTATCCCAATGATCTCTATGTTATTAATGCGTGCGTGTTGTTCGTTAGCATCCAATTGTTTTTGTAATTCTTTAAATTCACTTTGTATTACGGCGTTTTGTTCCAGAGTTTTTTCAAGGTTGTTGTTTTTTTTCGTATCAATTTTTTTTTCTAGAGTTAATATTTTATTTTTTAATTCCTCGATTTCTTCTTTATATTCGTTTCTGATGATTTCCAGAAATTGTACCTTAAATTCTTCAAACTTTTTGTCAAGAAGTTGGAGGAGTTGGGTGTCCGTAGTATTTAATGTTTTTGCAGTTGCTCGTGTAGTCATTTTGGCACGAAATATTAATTAGTATAACTTCACTTCACTATTAAAGCTATTAAAATATAGATATTTAGATTTTAGCTAGAATTTTTTATTTTATTTTGAGATATTTCAAGAGTGAAATAAAAACACGACAGCTGTCATTGAATGTTATTGTTGTATGAATATATTCCTGTACATCGTCAAACTTACAAAAATTACGCATTTCAAGCAAGTATGTCGGTGTTCTTATATACCTTTTTTATACCTGCAACTAGCAAATATTGTACATGTATTTTGCGGAAAAACGGAGTTTAAATGTCCGAAATTCAAAATGGCAATAAATCAATTAATTAAATTTAATAAAATTTTATGACTCGATACCTCACAAATTTATTTTTCTAGTTTCTCATCGGGTCTTCTAATGTTAGTATAAAGTTTTAGTTATTATACAAAAAAAATAATGACTATATTTTTTTTTGAATTTTTGTTTTATGAAAAAAAAACGTAATGTAACTATGTTAGAATTTGCATAGTGCGCAATGTATGGAGTTCCTATTTCACCATCTCCAATGCATCCAAAAGGTAAATAATCCATTTAAAAACAAAATGAGAGTGTTCTAACACTAAGTTGTGTTGAAAGTTCAAAGAAGTAAGTTTCCCTTCATAGTTCATATTCTATGCTATATGAACTATGCTACCTACACCTACTACGAACAACCACATCATCTAATGTAAACAAACCGATGGAATGCGAATGGAGCGAGCTGCGGACTGATTCAAGCATTTAAAAATGAACTTTCCTAGTTGCTATCATCACCTGTCAACATTAACATTGACATTTTTCTGGTTCATTGAGTGTGCAGTAGAGTGTAGTACCTAATACAAACCGTTTTTAATAATTGGTGCTTTCATTGTTTAAGTCATTCATATATATTTTATGTCGAATTGGGTTGATTCACTGAAATTTCAACTAATCTCTTTCAACCACCATCACAACAAGGTGTCTGTATGTTACGTTACTTTAGTGGCCACAGTCCACGCTTTCCTTGTCTCTCACTGTACAACTCTTAACTTGTTTTCCGCAGCTTATGTCTCTTTCGACCACTCCAACGGTTTCCATTACCGGGATTTTTTCTATAACTTTCTCACTCATAGTAACCCCGCCACCCCCTCAAGGATCTCGTTTCAACAGCCCGGACCCAAGAACAACACATTTTCTCATTAATCATGCATATTTGATGCCCATAAGTAAGAGTGAGATGGTCCATTGACTTTAAGTCTGACTTTGACACTTTTAAACATACACATTCCTAATTACTAACTATCTAGGTATCTACCCAACGCTTTCCTTTAGCTAATCTAATAGTTTTTACTGTGTGTTGGTCTTATCGTCTGCGTGTAGCTGGTATTGTAAACTTATTTCAATCCTCCGCTAATGTTCAACTTTCTCATTCATTGAAATAATGTTGCACGGATCAAAAATGATCATGTTAAAAAAAGTGATAGCATGCCGATTTCCTGATAAAATATTACTCATTCAGAATATATCAAAAACACGTGTTCTTTTCCTAATAAATATCACGGAATCCGACATTATCAATATGTCAATATCAGTATTTGTATGAACACATGTTCCGTCGTCCTCATATACTTTGTTAGGAACTCTGTCAATTCATTCGTTAAAGGCCTACAGTCCCGTTTTTAACAGGAAAACGAATAATTTGATCAGATTTTTAAGAAATTAGCAGTATTTTATATCAGTAAGTTTTCTCCGTGTGCTTTGTACGAGAAGCAACAAATTTATGGAGCTAAAATCTGCATAGTAGTTCCATCAAATCATGTGTTATGCAAGCTTTAAGTACCTGCCCACTGCCCACTAAGTAACATTAAGGATTTTGTTTTAGCGAACTTAGGTAAGTGGTTTTCGCACAAACAGCAGACAGTTTGCAGCGGACTGCATTTTCGTGTTTATTATTTCACGGGTGCTTTTAAAATGTGTATACATTATATTGCATAGGTATATATATTTTTTTACAATTTTAAGCTCATTAAATTTATCAAATATTCTAATAGGATACTTAAGTTTCAAAAAGTCTTAGCATATTTCTAGATAGTCTGAATATCGTTTCAAACAAAGTATCTTTATCAAGTTGTTAAGTCGGTTTTAAATAAAACAGATCTTTAGCCACTTTGGGACCACCTTCACTTTCTTAAAGTGTTGCGGGTATTTGTTGTATTATTTAAGTACTGTAAAGATCTTTAAGTATTCTGTAGCATGTATCACGTGGGTACCTAATTTAGTATCTTATGTAATTGAATTGAGTGTTGTTGGAATGCGTGTAGGTGTATATATTAACTGGTAACTTTGGGTTGGCTTATTATTTATTTTCTAAACACAAATCCATCGTTAGTCTCGAACCAATAAAATTATATTACGCGTGCATTAATCCCGACCGTGGCGATGTCTCGCAACGATAATAATTTAGTGGTATGGAATTCAATGGCTAAATCCGAATCATAAATTTGTCGCCGGTGCGGATAAGGAGACGTTCGTTTCTCGATTTTCTTATTATTTCTGATCGTGAAAATAAAGGAAAATTATTTCACGATGAATACCAAACCACCTATATTTCAGTCAAAGAGTTATTAATATCTATTTCCTATACTGACCACTTTATTGGTATGCTTGTAACAGCAATTACTTTGTGACTTGCCATAATTGGATTACATGTCATGAAACAAATGCTTTGTTTTACAGTCGACACTTTTCGTAAGTAACCTTCCTTTGTCAGGACAATGTTTTAAAACAAAAAATTATGTGAATACCGCACAAGAGTCTCAACTTCTCCCAACCGTCTGGAATCAGTGAGACTATGGCATCCCCTATTGGGGTATGTTGTGAGGCTGAAGGTAGAGGGTAGGGGAAGGAGAGTGGGAAGAAAAAGGTGGGGGGAGTACCAGAGGCGGTCGGTGACTTTTTGTAGAAGGGATGTTGGACATCAAATGTTTATACTCGTACTTACTATGTACTTGAATCAAATATGCACTTCTCGACGCTAGCCCACGAACAAGATACAATTAGGTACCGTCTAAAATTATCTCCATAAATCCATTAAGCTCCATAACTCAACGGACCGCGCCTGGGGAGCACCTGGCTATGCAGATCTGATCAGCAAACACGATTAAAACCAATTCAGGCAACGTTTTAAATCCGAATGGTGATCTTACACCAGTGCGATACTGAGAGTATATTCCACTCGTGCTGCAAGTATACTACATATTATTTTTAATATAAATTGTAAAATAATACAAATTAATCAAATAAAATTTACTTTCGCACTTGCGGATTTGAACCCGCGACCTTCGGATAACAACAATTACTTCGTTTTACTCCCGTGAACAACATTTAGGTTTTTGAGTATTTGTTTAATTTCGTAATGCGTATAGTCAATCTATTGTGAAAAGTCGTATAACTATTTTCATGTCTGCATCATATAATCAGTTAATTATGTTTTTGCTCTTAGTACTTGCTTGTAGATTGCTTGCACAAGTGCGGTTTATCATTTTCCCATAAATAATGGATAACATATGTTAACATAGTTTTCGAAGTCATTAGCCTCTTGTTTATTAATTTAAAAAGTACTCTGAAATCATTATTAATTCACATTGGATCGCAAGGCAATTTAGCAGCGGTGTTCCTAGTTCCTAGTTGACAAGGTGTTAGGGGAGGCCAGTAAAGAAACCGTTCGTGTTCAGAGGCTTATAATGTTATGTATTTCGTAACAAAGGAGTACCTTTTAAGTCCCGACTGCTCTCACGCGATCGCTGTATTTAATATTTATTTTATGTTACCAAATTAAATACCAGGGATATTTAGTTTTTTTTGCACGTTATACACACGGTCCCGCGGGAATATGTTTCGCAATCACAGCGAGATTCTTACGTTTATTTGTTTTCTGGAAACGTATTAAATTCCGATTATATTATAGCAACAATCGTAAATGCGAGATATTCGTAATAAGATTTTGATAAATGTATTTATTTAACATAATACGTTCAGTTTCAACAGTATTGATAAGAAAATTTTTCAATACGCAACATAGGAATTATTAGAATTTATCTTTTTCGATAATCGTTATCATTATTTACCCATTATAAAATTATTAAATATGCTTATGAAAATAATGATAACTTTGTTTCTGTTGATAAATTTTTGCGGTTATTTTTTTATTGATTCCTGATATAATATATTTTTTAGTAAATCACGCTTTATTATATTAGTTTTTTTAATATATTATCGCTCTCTCCCATCGATTGGAATTAAAAATTATATCGTTGTAATTAGTTTCGCTTATCTATAAAAAAATCTTTGGTTTTGTTGATAAATCTTTATAGTAACTTTTTTCATTGGTTCCTATTGCGTTATAAACAGTTTCAAATCATCTGAATTGAATACTTCCTGGTGTAGAACTCAAAGGAAGACGTAATCGTATAATATTCCGCCCTACTACTACAATGCATGCGTTATACATAGTATGATGAGGTTGCCGGCTTATTAGAGAATTTATCTGCATTGTTAACGTCAAGCATTTCATGTGACGAAAATAACACGGGGAACGAATGGCCCATTACTACAGGCTGTCTACTGACATATAGGAGACATGAGTGATGTCTCGCATTTCGATGATTTTCACCGTTCCTGACTGTTCGCTCATCTGTCATGCGGCAGTCAGTGATCCATATACAGTTGTTATCACTTACTTATGCATGACAGGGCAGAGTAAAGACGAAAATACAGCAATGCAGTTATAATGAGATCCCTGGGACGTGTGTGTGTAAAACCCTGCATGGCTATTTTTTAATGAGGAGTTCAAGAATAGGAGGCTTAGATGGTTTGGATATGTAGAGCAGAATAACGAAGAACAATGTAAAAACAAATGATGTAATATATCATTGAAGAAGAATATAATGCTAACAAATCTAAACGAGACACGGATAAATTAAAAGGTCTCAACGTAGGAATGTAACCAGGATCTCTGTCTTACCGGGACAATGCCACTACCAACTCGGCCATTAGGACCTAATTATTTAACGTAATTTTTTCTTCGGTCTCATATTTTAAATTCAGAATTGGATGATATTATCTTCAACTAATATAGTTGATACAACGACTTCACACCATGGGAAATCATTACTTGGGTGATGTTGACATATTCAATACCAACTTGGCAAGTTTTGTGGATCATTTAAAACATTTATTTCAACAATACTCCTAAACACATCATGTAAACCTACAAATAGCTGTAATTTTCTGTTTTTGTTTCTTGTGTTTGTATGACTTGTTGCATAGCTTTTATCAAATGTAATTTTATTCTTATTTTTTATGTGTCAAAGGATCTGTCAAATTAAAATTATACTACCAACCATGTAAAAGCCCTCTGGGCGTTAAATAAATGAATAAAAACTTATTTTTCTCATTATTTTGGCTGCTATATATTTGAATGATCACAAGGTTCTAACGATTTTGTTTGTTACCTAGATAGTGAAGAAGCCTTAAAGAAATATATATCGCTTTGATGGGTATAAGCTCCCTAATTTATGAAATAAAATATTTTAATAAAAATTGAAAAATGAAATAAATTATTTTTAAATAAAATAATTATGTAGGTATATATAATGCGCGAGTGAATGTAAGAAAAAGTCACAAGCATCCTAATAGTATGTATTTAAATATGTTTTTGGATGATAAAAGAAGTGTATGCTAGGACAACTAGGACAAACCTTTAATTTCCCGACCCTGCTTTACCCTTTCTGAGAAGTTGCGTGACGGTTAGTGAATTAGTTTATCTCAAAAACTATTACATTTAATCCTAATTTAATGTAACTTAACAGACTACAACTACAACCTAAACTAAGAGCACCTATAACTAAGGACTTACAACTATAAGATGACTAATGACTAACCTATGTAACAAATTGTAACTACTTGCTGGCCAATTAATCAACCTGGTTTCATTGATTAATAGTTAATTTATACCTGATAACTTCTAACTAATAGCTTTTCAGAATTATTATTGTACGAAAGAGCCATGTTGTATTCTTTAGTAGCAAAGAGTAGGTATTAATCATTATATCTACGAATATACCTACAAAATTCTAAACTTTCAACCAGTCAAGATTATCATCTCTAGAATCCCTCCTGTTGTGAAATTCGCGTGTTTAATTGTTTCTGGAAAAATCATTGCATTTTCATGATTTTTGAATATATATATTTTTTTTAATTTCGTGATATTTTTCTTGGATGCCTCGAACCAGATTGTTTTATAGGGGAAATTGAGAAGTATGAAAGCGAAATCTTTTATTAGCAAAAGTGTATTTTTCTATTATATCGTGGGGTTAGTTACTGCCAAAAATTGGTATGTTTTGGTTTTTTGAGTTAACAATGATTTGAAGGTTTATGTATTATAATCTATGTTTTGAATAAGTTTGGGTCCCCTCTTATGTTGTTAAGTTTGTTTTTAACTACTGCTTTTTATAAATTATATAACGTTTTTTTTTAAATAATTAATATACATAAAAAAATGTTGTAAAACCATTTACAAATATAAGCATGTTTGTTTAAAGAACACCACACTAATGATATTAAAAAGTGAATGTTAACATTATTTCCCAAAACCCTGACTTTATAATGAAGATCCAACTTAAAAAATTGAGTTTTCTGCAAAAAAAATTTTTGGCAGTAAACCCTCGATATATTTTAATAAGTAATACCTACTGGAATTTTACATAAAGCATTTTACATAAATTTAATTGTACGTATATTAAATGTACTATAAATTTACAAATATATTGATAGTAGAGGAAGTAAGTAGGTACATACGACATTTAAAAAACATATTTTGGGTGTATAATCTAATTTAGTCGGTCCCCTCGTGCTCGTTGTAACCAAGTTCAACTGTATGTTTAGTTTATGAATAACACAAGTTTTAATAATATATGTTGTTGTTTGCTTTTGGTTAAACCTATCGTAGTCTTTGGTATTTTATTTTGGAATGTTTGAATGTAAAGTTTGGAAATTCCACTGAAAATTTCCACTAGAATTTGTTGTGATCGGTGTTGCTCAGTGCTTATAATACCACAAAGCGTTTGCCTGTTAAAGCATCAATGAAGAATTTAGACTAGTTCTGTGTGAAAATACGAAGCTTCGATATTATCAATATGGAAAATAGTTTTTATGATGAAATTACAATACTAAAAAACATGCTGTTATAACTGAAATTTTTATTTTGTTTATGAATTAATACCAAATAGTGTTGAATACATAACTTTTTGGTTTTAAAATGTTAAGAGTGTCCATTTTTCGTTGTTGAAGTAAAATGACATATTATATATTATACATATCATTGCCGCATGCATCGCGAGAACTAATAGAAATGAAATTATTCATGTGTCGGAAATCATTTTAAATCGACTTGAAAAATAATAAGGAAGTTACACACTTTGTATGCACGGGGAAATGTATTGCAATTAAACTTTTACTCGTGTGGCTATAATAATTATATTGTTCATCAATACAAATCAAAAGTTAAAAAAAATAATTGTATTAGTATTAGTGATGTTGTGAGGTTTTGAATCAGTTAGATTGAAAAAATGTTAATCAGTTTGATTAAAAAACTATATCAGACTCTATTATAGTCTCTAGGGATTTTACTATTTTCAAAACGACGAGTAAAATATTTTTCTGTTAAAATATTATATTATAGGTAGATACCTACTTCGCTTGAATGAATTTTTCACACAATTAGTTACAATTTTCAAAAAAACACTTGTATTGAAAGAAAATCCGAGTTCTAGAGTTTATTGAACCAGAGTTATAGACAGACATACAACCGATATTAGTATTGATCCCCATTTCTGATTTTCCACACTATCAAATTTATCTGAGAAAATTTTAAACCCTGCGAAGCATTTAAAAAACTCACCACTTTCCAAAAAACAAGATTCATAATACCACCTGCCTGTATTTCAGCCTTTTATCAACTTCCAGTTTTCGTCGAGTGGTTTTACAACTTGACTACCACTAAGTGCAAAATAAGAACAGCTTAATTTAACTTTACCTTATTTTGTTGTCGTGCAAAATATATTGAGATCGCCTGTGAAAACTTATTAGCCAATATGCCATCGAGGTTGCTTTGGGTGTGACACGAGTTACTTGCTGCAGGAGGTGCGAAATGTTCCGTCTCTATGTTGTTTTCTATTCTCCGCCAGTCCACTCTCGATGTATTCTCAAGTCTTCCTCCGACACATAAATATTTCAAGTAGTTTTCTTGGATTGCAAGAACTCCCCCCCTAACTTTCATCTCCTCCTTTTACGTGATGCAATTGTTCATTTAGGGCTAGCAATCACACAATCCTGCGGGATTTCAATAATATTTGTTCCCTAGGATTTGCGGGATTTTCATGTGCGGGATTGAAAAATACTAAGTTTAAACCAAAACCATGCTTTGATGTAGGTCCCACCAACTAGCCTGCAAGAGAGCATTTTCCGCTGCTGGGCTTTTGCGAAATTACGTCTGTCCGTTTACGTATGGTTGACAGGACTCTCTCTGAAGTCTTCTTATTTCTTTACGTTTTCAATGTATTTTTTTTATAATATAGAACCTACGAAAAATGATTGATCTCAAATAACTATGGAGAGTCCTGTCTTTTACAGTTATGTTTTTATATATTTTTATGATTTTTTTGTCTTTTTTAAATACTTATTATGTTACCTTTTCGATAAATTTTACCAAAGATGATCTGTACGAAAAATCTTCATAATTGACTTACTATTTTACCTTTTCAAAGTCTTTTTTTATTTTGTACTAGTATCAAAGATGATTGATAACAAATATTAAAAAATGTTGTCAACATATCAAATTAATACCCCTTAGTAAAAATCCTGCAAATCCCGCGGGAATTCTTAATTGCATCCCGCAATCCCGCGTGATTAGCAAACCCTATTTACATTGAAGTATCTATCTAGCATTAAATATCTACGTTTAGCGTACCTATGCGAGTTTAAACACAGTAGGTATGTAAAACATAATAAAATTTTATTCAAAAAATCTACATACCTACTCCCTTCGCCTCGTAAAGTATAATATGTTTATTCAATTAACACAAAGTTGAAGCTACTTTTAATTAATCATTTCTCCATAAAACTTAACCTTTTCGTAACTTATGAAATATGTAAATAAAATTAAACTTTTTTTTACAACGGTATTTAAGTATAGTTTTATCGAGCTTTTGACTGTTTATTTTCTAAAGTTTTGTCAAGCGCCCACGAGTGGGAGATATTTCACCATAATTAGCTGACAATAATTGTGGTTATTCTTAATGAAGCAAATGTCCCATTTTCATTACGTTCTTCATAACAAACGTTATAATCAAGTCGCTAGTTTAATTAACAGTTTTAAGTACTTTGCAGTGTGTTCTTAACTGTTTTTTTTGGTTCCTCAGACCATATTTTTTAGAATTTTAAAGTTTCACGATAATCATGCTCAAAAAATCATGATGTTTAATTTTAACATGCTAAAATCTAATTATTTTCCTGCTTCAGTGATAAAATTCAAGTTGGTACCACGTTCAATGACATTAGTGTTCTGTCGGTCTTGATGGGGGTACTTAGTTAATTACAAGAAGTGCTATTTCTTCATTTAAATACCGTACGATCGGCGGTTCATGGCAAATAACTAACTGTACAAATTCTTTGCAAAACACTGATTGAATGGACAATGAGTCAGGTTTTAGCCCGTTTACTTTACCTTGTTTTTCTTGGTATCAAATTAAAATAAGTGAGGTTGTCTTGCTGGTTTTATTAATGCTACCTTTTCTTCATGCTATCGTACCAATAGGATACGAATGCGGGATTATATATGATAAAGCCATTATTTAACAAAAAAGTATAGCTTTAAATTTCGCAAATGTTTATTTTTCGAGTCCTGAAAACGGTCTATATACGAGTATAAGGGTAAAAATTGGTATGAAGTATATTATTTCGTTAACTAAAAAACTTTACATATTATATTCTTATACGAAAACGAACGTCTACCCAACCAAAAATATACGAGTGAAACTCATTCTTTTTCCATTTCCAGGGTCAATTGAAAGTAGTTTGGAATTACTATTATTCTGTAAGTGTATTGATGTTCATATTTGAAAAGTTATTGTTATTTATTTTCTCATCACTTGTTGATGTCTTCATTGATCTTCTGTCGAATTTCCCACACTATCTCGACACGACAAATTAATTGTTTCGATAGCAAATCTTTAAAATTGGTAGACTTTTTTCTACTGCTAACGAGGGAAAACGTTGTTATTGGTTTTTGTTATTTACGCTTGTTACATGTTAGATATCGAAATAAACACCTCCTCGGGGCTGCGAAATGTAACTTACATATTATGCACAAGTCATTGTAAGATAGATGATTTCAAATGATTTATTCAGTATACCACATTGTAAGTCCAAGTATGTGCAAAATTCATTAATAAGAGGTTTCTGCAAAACATAACACACTACACGATGTCACCTATCCTGTTGACACAATATATTTTGTACCTTGAAAACATGAAATCTAACTGGCTGAATGTATCTCTTGAAGCAAAATTTTGAGATAGTTATTATTACTGTTTTCGCTGCTCTCATTGTGTATTTGTTTCATTGTTTATATTTTCTTTTGTTTTTGTTTACATTGTAGTCATTTTAGTATATACATCAAATGGTTTCATGATAACACAATGCCAGTTCAACACACCTTCAAAAAGTGATATAAAGCTTTAAAAGCGAAGAAAAAAAATCACATATTTTGTGTAACTGTATCGACATTCTCACGATCGCATTGTGCATGTGCAATGTGCATTTGTGCATGCACCTCATAACCCAACCGCTAGGGCGTGCATGAGGATCGGTCAAATGAAACAATTAAAGTAATGAACGGTCTTAGGTTAGGTTAGTGCACTTCAGGTGAAATATCACAAAACTTCTAAATACTTAAAATAACCACGATGGAATCGATAGCAGCATGTCGATAGTCGATACAACAACACAAAACCTTATTGTTTGAATAGAGCTACGATTAGAGGCGCTACTGCGTACTAATATCTCGCCGGAACGTGTTCCACTATTAGAACGCGATAAGCGGTGCACGTAGACTGGATTCGTTAGTTTTTGTTAGAGCGTTGGGAGAGTTGGAGGTCAGTTGGAGGTAAAAAAAGCGGAGTCTAGTTTCCGCTTCATGTGTCATCTAAATATATTACATCAATGATTGTTTGTTGTATTTTATTTATTTTTGGCTTTAGTATTATAGAAAAGCGCGGATCTTTGGCAGGTTAGCAAATTATTCATGAACATTAGTTAATTTTTATCTTGTTTTGATTTCAGATCTCCCCCAGCCTCCGCGGTTCAGCAGGCAGCCATCTGCCGCAGGAAGTGTTGTGAGCGAAGGACGAACTAAAATATTACAATGCGCGGCTTCAGGTGAGCTTCAACTTATTTGCTTTAATTAATTGCTATGTTTTTTTTCCGTATTTAATTACCAAATTACTATGATAAGTGTGCCGTGAAATGGTATCCATAATTTGTAAAGTCGAGATTAATATTTTATGTTAAAATTTTAAGTAACAATTTTAACTAGTCGCTTCAATTTATTTCGGAAATTAGTAACCTTGATAATTAATAATTAGATACTGCAGATGTTTTGTCATAATTATGTTGATCTAACCTTAACACAGTATCTTTTTTCCGGTTTCAGCACAATCGGGCAGATATAATAACTAAAGGTACCTAAATATCTTTTTTTGGCTTTTAAATTTGTCCTGTCAAATGCGCTGTTGTCGCCGAAACATGCCAACCAACGCATGTTGTTATAAAATAAGGTGATTTACACAAATTTACAGTGTTTCATTCCATTAATTATAATTATCCTTGGAGTAAAGATACTTCAACGTGATTATTACAAAACACCTGCAGTAGGTACCTACCTAATTATTCTTGCTTTGCAATATAATAACAGCTCACTGTGTTTGTACCTATTTCAATACTTAATGAACCTTGAACCGTTTAATGGTCCCTCGATTTTTTTTTGAAACATTGAACCTTCAATACGCAGAGCGATTACAGGTTTACAGTTATATACGATAATATGCGATTAACGGCAACACCTTCATGCCCTTACCATCTAAATTGAGAAATTTTAAGTTAAAAAAATATCTGTGCTAGTTTTTGTTATTTTCATGCTTTTTTAAGCGCCTTCGGTGGGATATTAAAAATAGGGGATATTTTTTTAAGAAAGACTTATTCCCAGGTTGTTTGGATGAGCTTTTTCTATATTAGTAAAGGATGTATGTATTTTTTTTCTTTAGATGCCTTATGAAGGTACGATTGTACCGACACCGGTTGGCATATTGTTTATTTTTTGGTGTAAAGGACTCACGCCCAATACAACGTATCATACCATGACCGTGTTTTGACCGAGCCACGAATTACGGGAAAGGAACAAAGCAACCGCAAGCGGCGTTTCGGGGCTTTCCCACTAAGTCAGTCTTACTGATTTTGGTCAGTCATTACGCAAGTAATATTTTGTATTGATGTGGCAGAAGTCGTGAACTCCATCAAAACCTTGTTCTTGTCTGGACTTGACATTATTGTTTTTGTGCCATATTTTTGTCATTGCTGTTTTTTTTAATTATCCTATATTGTAACATTTGTCCTTGTATTAACTTCGTGTAATATGTAATAAATAAAAACAAATAAACCAATATAATACAATAACTTAAGTTCAATTTTTTCATGCTAATATTACCTCTAATATATAGGTATTTTTTAAAATTTAGTGCTCACCTACCTCAGTTCCCTCGATTTCGAAATTTTGAAATTTAAATATAGGGAGTACGTAAGTAAGTTAAGTTTAAAGCGAGTTTTCTTCCATGTTTGTTTGTAAGCGATGCATACTTACTTAATGCTATATCCCTGGCTGCTCCTTAGAATTCACGTCTCGGAAGTATTTCGTGCAATTTGTTCTTGGCACACGTGACCCCCGGGATCTCCCACCTGTTTTGGATCTCAAGATGGAAAGATGTCGTGGTTCCTCGTTCTATTCAGGGGTCCGGCATTCATCACGGCAGCGGCGTTCAGGGCGTTTTGAATGCCCCGTCGTTCAGGCTCTCGGGCGCCCGGGGTCTGCATTAGATATGAGGCGCACTCTGTGGTCCGGGCTCATCACGCCGATGTTTGCGCTAAGTCTTCGCTTTTATAGAGAAACACCCTTTCAGGTAGTATTCGTTCTTTCTGATATAAACGTTTAATATACCTATCGAGCTCGGTATGCCGAGCGTCTTGGAAAATTGCTTATGTAAATCGGCTGTATTTTAATGCCAATATCGCAGGGCAGGGGGCTGTTCAACGTATTACCGCATCTCGTTTAGTCTTGTATAGTCTCGTAAGTATTTCATAAACACAAAAGTGCACTTATTTTATTTTTAGTTGTTTATTCAAAATGTGCTGTTTTTCTACAAAAAATAGAATAACATGAAAATGTTTATTCCCTAGTAAATAATTTTTTTTTAAATTTCTTTATTTAGGAAGCAAACAGTCGTACAGTAAAAAATTATAACAATAAACATTCATATGTTCTAGACCAATTAAGTTCCATTGAGTTAAATGTTGATTTAGTATTTTTTACCTACACAACATATTAAATGGCAAAAAAATAAACATAATAAAGAAATACATAAAATTAAAAACAAATAGAAAAAATACAAATTTTGGCATAGTATTCACTACGGGTGATAATAATGTAATTTTCACAACAAAAAAAATCGAATAAAATAAAAGTATTTTAATTTATTAATTTATTAAGCTGAATTTTATATGATATCAAGTTATGGTTGAAAATGTCTACATCTCTAGAGGCATTGTGAGTTTCACAGATACGTACTATTACAGAGTTTTGCGCGTATTTGGATTTACAATGTGGTATTCTAAATAAATCGTTCGATCTGGTGTTTTGCTTGGGGCAACGAAATGCAATCCTTTCTAACAGATATGATGAATCAACAAGGCAGTTCACGATTTTGTGTAAGAATAATGCATCAGAGATTTTTCTGCGTTTATATAAAGTGACAGGGACAAATCGATGGTCACTAAAACGATACGATAGGTATTTCATAAATTTGTTCTGAATATTTTCAATGCGATCAATATATGTTTGATATTGAGGATTCCAAATTACTGAGGCGAATTCTAGTTGTGACCGTACATATGACATATATAACAGAATTAGGGTGTGTGCTACCGTAAAAAGCTTTGTAATGCGAATAATGAAACCCAATTGCTTATAAGCTTTTTTTAGAATATTTTCAATATGATCCCTAAATAACATTTTAGAATCTAGTATTACTCCAAGATCTCTTATTGTTTCTACTCGTTGTAGGGGTACATGGTTAAGTTTGTAAGTATAATAAATTGAATGTTTTTTTCGTGTAAAAGTAATAAAATTACATTTATCTATGTTTAGATATAGTTGATTGTTTTTGCAATATTCCTCAATTTTACCAAGGTCTTCTTATAATTGGTACCTGCTACCTTTTGATACCTCACGATAAATTGACATACCATATTAAAACACCAATTTAAGAATGTTTTATCGATTTGTCTTGATAATATATCATGATGATACCAAGAATTTTTTTGTAATGTAAAAATATTCAGATTTTCGTAAACGCGTGTTTTGACATCATGATAATATTATTCGTAATTTACTAAAATTTTATCGGGAAACCTGTTAATTCATTAGTAAGGTCTGCAATCCCGTTTATACCTGGAATTACCAATGTTTTGAAGAGATTCTTAATACATTAGCAATAGTCTTTTTTCTTCGTGCATAGAACGATGTCACGTCAAGAAACACATGGACACATGTAATTAAAATTATTTATACTCATTGTAGAAGCCGTGTTTAAAAAACATTTTTTATTTAACACTTGATAAATACGAAACAAAAAGCTTGATAGCTTGTCAATTTTTTTCAGCAAATTATTGTTATTTCAAAGCTTCATAACTCATAATGAAAGTCACTTTTAAATCTGAAAAAGTCTGCAAATACTATGATGATAGAACTCACCGTTAAAAGTTTTTACTGTTTTATGTTCAAAGAACACTGTTTATGATTTATTTATTCTTTATGCTATGTATCCTTACATCTGCAATATAACCCATAAATTCTTCACTCTAAAGGCAAAAGGAATGCAAGAGAATCATCAATAGGTCAAAATTCGAACACGACCTGCAGATCAGCAAAAAGCTGGCTGCCTGCCCGCATGGCAGCAGAGCATTCTGGTCGCTTGCGGGCTCAATAGGTCGAAATTTTTGCAAACCCAGTTTGCCACCTCTTACCAGACCTGACGGCTCACTAGCAAACACCGCCACCGAAAAGGCAAACCTTTTAGGGAAAATGTTTGCGGAAAACTCGACCCTCGACGACGGGGGTGCTGTTCCGCCGTCGGTTCCTCACTGCGGCTTCTATATGAAAAAGCTGAGGATCCGGCATCGGGATGTACTCCACGTCATACGGGGGCTTGATGTTAACAAAGCTAGTGGACCTGATGGAATACCTGCCCTGGTATTGCAGAGGTGTGCTGCGGAAATAGTTCCAGTTTTGACAAAGCTCTTCAAAATGTCCCTGAAGTGTGGCACTGTGCCCTCTGGTTGGAAAAAAGCGGTAATTCACCCTATTCCCAAGAAAGGTGACCGCTCCAACCCGGCCAACTACCGCCCCATAGCGATCACATCAGTTCTGTCCAAAGTGATGGAACGTGTGATCAACGACAAACTGCTCACATACCTCGAGAAGAACAAAATTATCAACGACCGTCAATACGGATTCCGGCGGAACCGCTCGTGCGGTGATCTTCTCGCGTATGTGACGCATGTTTGGGGGCGGTACCTGGAACGTCACGGTGAGACCCAAACGGTCGCACTAGACATATCCAAGGCCTTTGACCGGGTCTGGCACCGAGGACTTGTCAACTAATTGCATTCTTACGGACTTCCCGCATCCCTGTGTACGTGGATTGCTGACTTTTTAAGGGATAGGTCGATTCAGGCGGTTGCTGACGGTTTCACCTCTTCCTCGCACTCCATAAATGCTGGCGTCCCACAGGGATCGGTTCTGTCTCCAACTTTGTTTTTGTTGCACATCAATGACCTTTTGACATGTGCACCGATTCATTGTTACGCGGATGACAGTACAGTTCATGATAGCTTTTTGTTTGACAAGCCCCCAAAGGGCACACAAACTCCAACGGCTCGGAGGGCTTTGAAGCAGAGAATGGACGGTTATCTCGAGAGTATTTCCTCCTGGGGTAAAAATAATCTCGTCGAATTTAATGTTTCAAAGACCCAATCCTGTCTGATTACGTCTAAAAGGGATCCAAATGATAATCTAGTCTCCTTCAACGGAAGCAATCTTCCGAACAGGCCTTCCATTGATATGCTTGGTGTAACTATAAGTGACCAGCTCAGGTACGGGGGCTCCATCGAAGCTAGAGTAAAGTTGGCCTCTCAGAAGCTGGGCGTACTGTACAGGGCCCGCAGATACTTTAATAGTACACAACTGCTCACCCTGTACAAATCGCAAGTGCGCCCTACTGTCGAATTTGGCAGCCATCTCTGGTCTGGAGCCCCAAAATACCTGAAAAAAACCCTTGACTCTGTGCAGAAACGGGCGGTCCGTTTGATAGATTCCCCAATCTTAACAAACGGACTGCAATCTTTAGAGCACAGGCGTCAGGTAGGTATGCTGTCCTTGTTCTATCGGTATTACAATGGAAGATGCTCTGAAGAACTAGCGTCATTGATCCCTTCGGCACCGGTGCGTAGTCGGGATACACGCCAAACGCGCGCCCAACATTTGTACACAGTCGACACTTGTCACATGAGAACGGGTCGCTTCTACGATTCGTTCTTAAGTTCAACAGCTCGGCTGTGGAACGAACTGCCGGCCTCTGTGTTTCCTCCCTCCTACAACATGGGACTCTTCAAGACCCATGTTCACTCCTTCCTCTCCACAAAAAGACCCTCCACACAGCATCCCCAAAGATGACATAGGCCCTGAGGGAAATTATTTTCTTCAGGGCCTCCTGTGTGGAGTAAATATAAAAAAAAAAAAAAAAAATAACCACCCAGTCTCCCTTCATACATCTCTCACATTACTTATCCAAATTTCTTAATTAAATTAGCGTATAACATATTAATAGCAAAATATGAATTATTTAATTAAATAACAATTATTGTATGCATATTATGAAAAATGTTAATATTTTAACTTCACGATATCACTAGGTGTGGTAGGTGAAATAATAAGAAAAATATATCTACTGTAGATTTAAAAAAATGAAAACAAAAATAAGGTAAGGTAACGTCTTATGGGTGCTCAACATTCATCCCAAAGAATGAAAGCTCGATATGTATATCAAATTTCAAAATTTATTTTCACCCCTTTTGTATCCTTTATACATTCTCTTCTATTGGTGGCGCCATTGGAAATGTTTGTTTTGCGGAGACGTGAGTATTATTGTGCAATCGTGATGGGCTTTAGCGTAGTTTCGGTTGACACGTTCGCCTTGTAGTCTTGTAGCGGTAATGTAAGCAACAAACTTCGACCACTATCAGAAAACTAGGTCCATAACTCTTGGAATATTAAACTGCAAAACGTTATATTCCGCGTATTGTATCAGCGCGCTTCGTTTGGCGCCCTTACTGTGGAATATTATTTAAAAGGTAGTGGTACGCAACCTTTTTAACACTACCTAATAATAATAATAATTGTTCCTGGATATTTCCGGATTGACCGGTCAGCGGCTGAGTTGGCGTTGCCACTGGGTCCCACTTAGGCATCGTGAGTTCAATTCCTCGGCTGGCTCTCTAGCCCTCTATCACGACACAAGCAACATTTTCCTCTTAGTGTGGCGGTAGATTTTCAATTATTTGTCAAGTTATTCGCAACCTGAGAATGTGTCTTTCTTTTAATAAAATCCCGCCATTTTTAGTATGCCTCGGAGGGCGCTTAATAAAGCTAGAAAATAACAAAAAACTAGCACAGAAAAAATACTTAAAATCGCTCAATTTAAATGCTAAAGGTACAACTGTTGCATTTAAAGGCATATTATCTCCAAAGAAGATTTTTTACTACAGTATTTTTAATTGCGATATGATATATAGGCATAAGTTACTTACTCTCCACATTTTTTTTCAATTTTGAATACCGCACAAGAATCCCAGCTGCCTGGAATAAGTGGCACTAAGGTACGTTTAATTGGGATATTTTATAAAGGTGAAGTACAAAGATATTAGTTCTTCTAATATCTTTGGTGAAGTATGTCCGGGATGGAAGATTGCTATTAAGATCTGGTCGCTAATCAGAATTAAAGCCATTCCAAGCAACGTTTCGATTCTGAAATGTTGTCTTTCACCACACCGATACTGGTAGTATCTACCACTCTTCTGGGAGAACCAGTTAGTTAACAGTTAAAAGTTAGCAGTTAATAGTTAGTCACGCAGCCACTTTTCTTCAAATCTTTTTACAGTAATTTCACAGGAGTGATGGCAACTTTTTGGGTTGTGTATCACTGTTCTAAGTCATAAATGGTTCAACATACAAAATATCAAGCAAATAAAGACTGCCAAAGTTTACTTTAAAAGTTCTTGCCTAATAATTCCAAAACTTACAAACCAGATATAACCTGCCTACATTTATAAATTTATATAGTGTACAGTAAATTTAACGTTTATTCGAGACTGTAAAGAGTGTACGTCTCGCGCTTCCTTGTTAAACAAACATTTCAGATAATTGAAACGAGCTTTCTCCCTTGAGGGGTTAATCAAACAGTCCTAGTGGGTATAGGACAGACGAATATGATTATATTATTACGAAATAATATATATAATATGTTTAATGTTTAGTAATCCACGTTTACTTGTTAACATTCCCCGAAAGCATGTCCGTACCTACGCGGCATTACATATTCTACGAGAGGAACCATTAGCCATATTAAATATTATACATTACGTTGTGGCTTTTACAAAACGGCACGCAGTAAAACTTTTCCATAAAGGCCTGAAGTTACCTAAACATTCTTCAGGCGGAGAGTTGGACCTTTGTTGACTCCCAGAGGATATAGGAAGGGAGGACGTTGTGTGGGCCATGGGCTATGTGGTCCACGGGCTATAATGTGGAATATGGCCTGTTTAGGATATGTGGGATGTGTGGGATATACGGGCTGTATCCACTAGGAGACCTAGACGAATAAACTACCGGATTACAAGGATGGGCTGCCAAATGTTTTGATGGATGGTCGCCTTCGTTAGCTCGCACCAACTATACGGAATAGGAGAAGTTTAACAGTTATTTGTTATTCTTATTCTTATTCTTCGCGTGCGTTATTTATTAGGGTCGTATCCGATTGTGATGCATCGTTAATATAATATGTAGTATTCGACTAGCTCTGTTGGCGAATGTTTATTTATATTGGAGACCCCCGTTGCATAGCTGATTTATATGATGCGTTGCTCTGGTCGCAAGATCAAATTCAGAATATATAGGGAACACGTGTTCTTTTCCTAATAAATATGACGGAATGAAATATTATCAGTATCAGTGTGCCAATATCAATATCATTATTTGTAGGAACACATGTTCCGCCGTCCTCATAAAACATTCGCTTTTGATTGATTCTTTGTTAGGAACTCTTTCAATTCATCCGTTATAGGCCCGCAGTCTCATTTTTAAAAGGAAAACGAATAATTTGACCACATTTTTAATAAATCAACAGTATTTTAGATAAATAAGTTTCATACGTGGATCAATTCTATATTTCGTAAAAAAAAAATTAACAAAGCGATAAAATAATAGTAACGATAAATAATACGACCCACGTGGAATGTGGTAAACGCTTGGCGTTGTTTGCGGGTCCGAAATTCAGCTTGGGAAAATAAAATTAAAATAATTCTCAAGTACATATAGCTATTTACCTTGTTCCAGAATTGAATAACTTTCTACATCGACTTTAAGGCTGGCCGCATACATACGTTTTCCGTATTCGATTTCCGAATTCGTTTTCCGTATTCGGAATTCCGTGAGACTAGCGCAAACGTTCGTTTTTCTTCATTCGGAATGTATAAACGTCAGTACCAGTGTTGCCAACAAGGGCGATATATCGCCATTTAGGCTACTCAGAGCGAGAATCGGCGCCGAAAAAATCTAAAAGGCGACTGGTCGCCAATTAAGCTACTTCAAAAACATCAATTTTAAACATGTCCCGAAATTCTCTAGCCACCCCCCCCCCATGAAATTTATTTTTTTCTGGGGACAAATTTTATATTTTCTTGAAATTTTCTAGCCACCCCCCCCATGAATTTTTTTTATTTTCTGGGGACAAATTTTATTTTTTTGAAATTCTATAGCCACCCCCCCCCCCCTTCGAAATTTTTATTTTCACGTAAAAACATCAATTTTAAACATGTCCCACCTAACAGCAAATTCGGCTACTTCACGCTACCTTATGTATGAGAAACGGCGATATTAGGTCAAGATCCGTTGGCAACACTGAATTACTGAACGGAAATTTCCGAACGTTTGCGTCGGCACAAACATAATGTATGCAAGAGCTGCGTTCCACATGACGTCATTAGGTTTTTTCCATTCGGTTTCTCCGAACGCGCCGGTTTGCATTCGGAACGTGCATAAGGAATTTGTTCCGTTCGGAACTAAAACGAATGTGTGCGGCAGTTAATGTATTTTCTACTGATTCCGTGCATTCAGATGTCCGAATACGGAAAACGAATTCCGAAATCGAATACGGAAAACGTATGTATGCGGCCAGCCTAAGAAACTACAACAGAATCGAAACGTTGCTTGAAATGGCTTTCGCTGTATTTAGTACCTATCCATATCCGATTATTCCCCACCTTCTCTTCCTTTTCTATATTTCCTCCCACCTCGCAAAACGCTCATATTGCGGTTACCATAGTCCTACTAATTTAATCTGGTTCATTTTTGAAGGTCAGGGTTACCTATATTTCCATCCGATCGGCGGTCATCAATGGCACACGTACATTACGTGCAAGCTCTCTCTCCGGGACTATTTTTACAAAAATATACCTTCCTAAACAGACACAAAATACTATTAATTCATTAATTAATACTATTATTTCTTTAATAATCATTGCAAATTCACTTGATAATATCATTATAATTAAATGAATATAAACAACTTATACCACTATTTGATAAAAATATCAATTTGTTCAAAATCCAAAGGTTTATATAAAGTATACTAACTTTGTTTCCTAATATAATGATGCCACAGGCATTTTGCAATTATTAAAGAAATAAATAAATTAAGATGATTTAATAGGTTCGGTACTGACGAAGAGAATCTACGTGTTGTGGGTAAAATAAATTGGCTGGAAAATAGTAGTTTCAGAAGGAACATAAGAGTACACGCGGGGCGTATCTACTAAGAAACTAATAACGCTTCAGGACCCCTTTGTGCCCACTAAGAGCCCCAGAAGCGACTTTATTTCACATTGATAAAGATTTTTGTCTACCGTTTGAGAAAGGGTTTGAAAAAAATATTATATTAATAACAGGTGTAATTCAGTCGCATTTTTCCGAGGGTAATGCAAAAAGTTGTAAATCCTCTCAGAATTGGTGAACAGCCCTGAAATTGTTGCGCAAGGGTATTGAATTTAAAAATATATTAATTACGCTTTAGAAAATCATAAGCACATGCGAGAAAATAGTATTGCGGCGACGGTGATTATTCATAGCGCGATATGTTTTACATAATATTGCCTTTTTCTTTTTTCTTTTGCAATTTTTTTATATTATAAAAATGGTCGTATTACGAAGATTACCTGAATTGAGTGAAAGTTTGTGAACGATTATTATTCTAGAATTAAATTCACGGAATTCGAGGCGCATAAATTTAAAAAATAAATTATTTGCCGATTTGAAGGGAACTGTGATAGTAGCTACCTACTGACTACCGCTCCTAAGCTTTAAGTACCTAAATAAAAGCTTGTTTCAATTACATGACTAAAGAGCGCTTAAATTCTTATTGAACGATTAAGAAATTACAAGGAGGCTCTCATTTATTTATTTATTTATTCTTGGCTAATTTATATAGCGCCGCTTTTGTGAGAGATCACATGCCACAACTACACGTGAATATCACGCTATAAAAAAAAAACAGAAATAAATGTTGCTTGTGTCGTGATGGAGGACTTAGCCAGTCGAGGAATTGAACTCACGACGCACAGTGGAGTATATGAAGTGAGTTTTTTCGATTTGATTCATAATTCAAGTCATGATTTTATATTTTTTTACTAATCGAATTTGTGAAAAAAATAACTATGAATGGATCTACTATTGCAAAGACAGATCACTAAACAGATACTAATTATGTGGAAGGGTGAAGCCATTATTTAATTATTTTTAAAATTAAACTGTACTTTTTATGCAACTTTACATACCTCGTTCTGGGCATTATTGAATTGGTTTGTTGAAGCTTATGTTCCAAAAACGATTACTTTTCATAAATATTTCCATTAGAACATAAGTTTGAATATTTTCCATAAGCTTGTAAATGGACTTTCAAGTAAACTTTACTATCTTCGGAATTTCTAATAAAAAATAATACTTAAGGTTTTTAAAAAATCTTTTTTTGACACTTAAAAGTACTGGTAAACAAACTGGCGCAAATAAGCGTTTTTGATCTAATTTTTGAGTTAACGAAATCTACATAATGATGATGCTAATGCAGATTTTAAAAAATTTAAATGCATATAACACTTAAATGAATGAAGGACTCGCCGAACGTCACAGCGGTGCTGCACCTAGGATTCTTGCTGCAATGTCTCCATCTTCTATCTTCGTCGAACGTCACAGCGATGCTGCCAAGGTCTGTTATCTATGTGGGGATATTTTATCAGCGTTTAATTAGCAGCAGACACATACCTGGACGGATGACGAACCTCGTGCTGGCACTGTTGGTGGACACGTTGGACTCTTTCGCTGCAGCAGCTGGTCCAGTTTCTTCACCACCTAGGATTCTTGCTGCAGAGTCTCCATCTTATATCTTCGCGTCACCTGTTCCTGTACTTCATTTCACTTAACTTAACTTCACTTTATTTTTGTAATATTTACATTTTTTGTAATACCTGCATCAACTGTAAACCGCCCTTAAGGTGATATCTCACAAAAGCGGCGCTTTTCAAATTGTCCAATAAATAAATAAATATGATTAAAATATAACTATTTCGACTGCATGCCTTCTACTTGGTTCCATGATAACTCAACACAGTGACAATTCAACACACTTATAATAATAATAATTATAAAGTCATTAGAAACGATGAAAAAATTTTTTTTTAACCTAACCTAACCTAACCTAACCCACTTAACCCAGTTAATAAAGTTTTTGTTTCATCACTTTCCATGACTTTATATAACTTTTTAAAGATTTGATGAATTATCATTGTGATGATTTATCCGGTCACCCTTCTACTTATATATCTAAAAATGTTTTTTGTAACTCCATTCTCAAAACGTTAATGTAAAAAAACACAGGCGACAAGAATAAACACATGCGATTCACACAACGACTGCGATTAGACTATTTGCCGGTAAGATAGTATGTCAGTGAGGAATGTCAGTCAAAATACACATGGAATTATTAAAATGGCTGCCATGTAAAGTTATAACTATCGAATTTTCAGAATATATAATATTTTTTGGGTTTTTAACAGGTTTCCGATTTATGGCCAAATTTTCCGTAGAGATACTCGTCTGTGCGACAAGCGACCTGTGGGTGTGATCCAGCTCACCCTCTTACCGGTCGTTTTTGTATCTATATAATATTTTACTAATTTTCATCCCCTATAACTCTAAAACTATAATGCTTCGGACAATAGGTAGTTTTCACTCCAGTGACTTCAACAATTTTGACATGTAAGATAATCCAGTTCAGTAATTTTAATATAAATCGCAGAGGCCTTTTCAGGACCCCAAAAACGTAGGTGCGCCACTGAGTACTCTAGAAAAATGTTTGTATTTTATTATTATGTTTTCTAAAATATGTAATTTTAATATTTCTCGGCTCTCTGGTAGAAGCTTCTAATAATATTGTTGAAAAGTTAGAACTTCTTAGTAAATGCTCAATATTCATTCGCGGAATTTTTCTGTCAAAGACGCAACACATTGTTCCGTACACCGTGAGTTATTGTCATTCTTACTTTCATACACTCCTTGTACTCGCCTTATACTAGCTCTTCGCCGTAATTCAGCTTATTGTATTTTTTCCCTGCTTCCCCCTTAATATCAACCACCAGCTCGAGTTCCCAGAAGTTACAGAGCTAGGGAAGAAATTTATTCACACAATCCAGAGACATTTTTACCTGGCGGCGAAACCATTCACGCCAGGTAAACAACGTACAACCGCGCCAGTCTGGTATTGGAATAAAAAATGGGGCAGTTTAAATACACAGACCCAGAAGTTGTAGACTCCTCTTGTTTCTTTCAAGGCCGTCTCCATTCGTCATTATTCATTCGGAGATATTTACCCCGTTGGAATGTTTTATTTTATCACAATTAAGTATTTACCTACTCATGCCAACAAGAGTTCAGTTATCGAAGAGAGATAAACCCTGTTAGGATTTTTTTTATTTTATCACAATTAAGTTCACCTACCTACTCGGACCATCGTTGAGTTTAGTTATCGTTGAGGTATCAACCCTGTTAGGATGTTTTATTTTATCACAATTAAGTTCACCTACCTACTCGGACCATCGTTGAGTTTAGTTATCGTTGAGGTATCAACCCTGTTAGGATGTTTTATTTTATCACAATTAAGTTCACCTACCTACTCGGACCATCGTTGAGTTTAGTTATCGTTGAGGTATCAACCCTGTTAGGATGTTTTATTTTATCACAATTAAGTTCACCTACCTACTCGGACCATCGTTGAGTTTAGTTATCGTTGAGGTATCAACCCTGTTAGGATGTTTTATTTTATCACAATTAAGTTCACCTACCTACTCGGACCATCGTTGAGTTTAGTTATCGTTGAGGTATCAACCCTGTTAGGATGTTTTATTTTATCACAATTAAGTTCACCTACCTACTCGGACCATCGTTGAGTTTAGTTATCGTTGAGGTATCAACCCTGTTAGGATGTTTTATTTTATCACAATTAAGTTCACCTACCTACTCGGACCATCGTTGAGTTTAGTTATCGTTGAGGTATCAACCCTGTTAGGATGTTTTATTTTATCACAATTAAGTTCACCTACCTACTCGGACCATCGTTGAGTTTAGTTATCGTTGAGGTATCAACCCTGTTAGGATGTTTTATTTTATCACAATTAAGTTCACCTACCTACTCGGACCATCGTTGAGTTTAGTTATCGTTGAGGTATCAACCCTGTTAGGATGTTTTATTTTATCACAATTAAGTTCACCTACCTACTCGGACCATCGTAGAGTTTATTTATAGTTGAGGTATCAACCCTGTTAGGATGTTTTATTTTATCACAATTAAGTTCACCTACCCACTCGGACCATCGTAGAGTTTATTTATAGTTGAGGTATCAACCCTGTTAGGATGTTTTATTTTATCACAATTAAGTACCTACTTCCTTGGGCCATCGTAGAGTTAAGTTATCGTTCAGGTATCAACCATGTTAGGAGGTTTTATTTTTTCTGAATTAATTGCCCACTTGTGCCATCATAGTGTTATAATTCAGAACTAAACGTTGCTTGAAATGGCTTTAGCCGTGTTTGGTCAGATCTGAATAGCCAGGTACTCCCCCTCCTCCATCTTCCCCGTCTCCCCCCCCCGCTCACTTCCTTCAGCCTCACAACACACCCCTATTGGGGATGCCATTGTCTCACATATGGTTGGGAGCAGTTGGGGCTCTTGTGCGGTATTCACATAAAAAGAAATTCCCTCTTATTTTCCCCATCCCCTTCAGCTTCACAACATAACCCACTTAGTGATATCATACTCCCACTGACTGGACAGTTAGGAGTACTCACATAACAAAATGCAGTCAGGTCACTCCTATAGTTGTAGCGCTGATGATGATGACATTTAACTATTATTTAATTACAGAAAAATTCTATTTTTGCTTGCGTAAAGAAACGGTCTTGCTGGTATATTATTTGACGCAAAAACCGTTGACATGCAAGCCCGTCGTCCCACGGGTCGGTAAGCAATCATTATAAACCGAATGCTGTAGGAAATTCGGTTCGCTAATAATAAGTTAAAGGTTTGCAGAGCGATTCAGTGTAAAACTTTTCTGCGTAGGGTCTTACAGCATTTGATTTACGTCGATTGCTTACCGACCCGTGGGACGGCGGTCTAGACCTACTACTTTGAATGATATCAAAAAAGCGTTAAAAAACATCAAGTAGATGTTATCACGTATGATTTACTGTCGTCAAAATTCTCGTCCTTGGCGGATTTACACTGGTGTTTATGCGAACACTGCATTCTTGAAGCGACATGACATGACGTTATCAGGCACTTTGCAAATAATTAAACGGGATATGAGGGTGGGTACATAGTACACACGCAAAACTTCTCAGGTCTTACGTATTTGCTTTTGTAATGAGATGCGACGGGGTAAGGACCTGCTCCTAGTTATTTATGAATCATGCGCCACCTCTGCTGCGGTACATACGAACTGGGTATGCACGATGTCCGGAAACTCGTAGTACAAACATGAAACTAGTAAATCCTCATCACATTTTTTATAGTTGATTTTGTGGTGTAACTTTTTTAAGTTTGGATTTGTTTAATGTCTTTTTAAGTGCGTCCAAGCGTAGACCCGGCTCCAAAAGTTTATTTTACCCTTAAGTTGCCGAAAAAAAAGTTTTTTGAGTTCTTCGTGTGATATATATATTCACTAGTTTTCCGCTTGTACTACTAGCTTCCGGATACCGTGTATAACTGCCCTCTTGTTAGTAGCTAGCAAAGTGCATTTTGTCATTCGGGGGTTTAGTTCCAAACCCGAGTTCTGTCCCAAAAGCTTCGTGAAATAAATGTGTTATTTTAGTATTCTTAACACGCAAAGGTTCGATATAGGTACTCACCTGCTGTGATTTCTAAAAGCTTCCGTACTAATATTATTATTCTGCCTAAAAGCACAAATTTCCGAAACCTTATGATTATTTTATGATAATTAAATTGCTCCCTAATTTGCTTCCCCCAAATAGTTTCCGATGTGTTTTAGACGTTATCCGGTAAAAAAAATCAACCCCTATATGTATGGGGTAGGTCACGTGGGTCGGTACTTCCGATCAGTGACGCTTCAGCTGGCAGACAGGATATTGCGGTTGCGTCAAAACCGCTTCATCGCTGAGCGGGAAGTGCCAACATACAACACACATTCCCAACTTGCCTAATGCAATTTTGTAACGTAACAATGTTAAGTAAACCCCAATCAAGCGTACAAATGAACGTTTCTATTTTGTACTGTTGCGGGAAAGTGCCATATATTGCTCGTTCTCATTTTCATAAGGCCGATTGTTTAATGCTCTCGTTTACTAAGTAAGCCGTGGTAAGTAAACATATGAAGGTTGTACCTACCTAGTAGTGACTCTCGAAAGTCTATTCAACGTGACAACGTCTACACTAAAGTCTAAACTGCCAGTGTCCACACATCAAATGAATAAGTGCGCTCGGAATCATCCCCTCAATCTCTCGATTCTCAGTCAAATGAAGCATTACTTTGCGGGGACCGTCTTGTCGGCCTTATATCTTATCACAAGTTTGGCAAAGCTTCTCTTTTCTCACAGCCTCTTCGAGCATTAATAACAAGCGCTTTCCCCAAAAGCTCGGCGCCTATTTACGGAAATTATTGAGAGCTTTCTCAACAGCTCCGAGTAAGTCCCTCTGGTAGGTTTCGTGGCTTACGCGGTAGCAGTGACGTAATATCGCCAACGAATAATCTAACAAAAGCTTTTCTGTATTAGCTTTTTCCCTACCCATTACTGTATTTTATTTATTAAATATCATCTAGCTGCTATCTTCGTAGATACTTATTAACCACCGAACATAATATTATCCGCAACAGAGATATCGGGATAAGACACCGTACTAATAAAGTCATACCCAATAACCAGGTATGACTTTATTATTGAGTATGACTTTATTAGTACCGTGACTTATCCCGATATCTCTGTTGCGTATAATAATCAATAATAATAATAATCCAGATACTAATAATATTAATCCAGAAGATGCTTAATCAAGTAAGATGCTTCCCGTATACCTTAACGAGGCAAGAATAAATACATGTTCGAATGTAAAATACTTAGGTCACATTATTAATCAAGACCTATCGGACGATGGTGATATCGAACGACAAAGGAGAAGCCTAAGCATAGTGTCTAATATGATTGCCCGCAGATTTTTCAAATGCAGCAATACCGTTTAAAAATACTGTTCAACGCATTCTGTACTGGCCTGTATACGTGTGAGACATGGTGTCACTACCGAACTTGCTCGATGGAACGACTCCGAATTCAATATAATGACGCCTGTAGAATCGTATTTGGATACCGAAGATACAGCAGCGCGTCGACAATGTTCACGGAACTAGGATTGAATGGATTTGCCGGCCTGATGAGACACCGGGTCACTGGAGCTAGGATGCGGCTAATGGCCTCCGCCAACACGTTGGTGACTGCAACCTACCAGCACCAAGCGCCACTCCTGAGTGAGCGCTGGGCCCAAGCTCACTCAAGACCACGCCCTGCATAATTCATTCTTCTGTTGATAATTTATTCTTCTTTATATATTTTTGCATTTTTTCACATATCTATTTTCTGTTGTTAATTTATTCTTCTTTATATTTTTTTTTGCACAAAATTGTTATTATATTTTGCATAATTATTGTACAAAAAATATGTATTTCTATATGGGACGAGTGGGATTGCACTAACCTCCCCACATCCTGGAATAAATATTATTATTATTATATTGGGTGGTTAATAAGTGACGGTACTAATAAAGTAATACCCAATAACTAGGTATTAATAAAGTCATCCTGGTTATTGGGTATGCCTTTATTAGTACCGTGACTTATTCCTATATCTCTGTTGCGGATAAGTATTTACGAAAATATCATCTAGCTGCTATCTTCGTAGATACTTATTAACCACCCAATATAATATTATCCGCAACAGAGATATCGGGATAAGTTACGGTACTAATAAAGTCATACCCAATAACCAGGTAATCCAAGAAATCGTTTCAAGCGGTTTTAGAAATCGTATAAAATACCAATGGTTTGTAGCTTTTCCCATTATATGTAAATTCTATTAGCCTTTTGTTTTGGGGGGACGGGCTAAATGATTGCTTCCTCTAAGCATGTGGGCTCTGGTTGGTTACGCCACCTGCTCCGTAATGTGATGCGCCACTGCTTTAGCTAGTAGCAAATAGTAAGCGAACGAGTAGGTGGGTGGGGTACGTAAATTCAGGGGAAGCCGTGATTCTCACCACGCAGCACACGTGTCAGCTCGGCGGCACACCAAGGCGACATCCTGTGATCCTGTGGGAAAAAAGTCCCGCTGTAGTTGGGATTTCTCCACTGACTATACGAAACAAATCAACGTTTATGCCTCATTTGGAGACGCATAATATCCCCGCTGTGTCGAGGTTTTCGGCACTCAACTCCTCTGAGGATATTACGAAAAGATTGAAGCTTCACCCGTTTCAGTTTACTACGTTGCGTTGTGGGAATTCACTGGTGAATGGGAATGTTGGAGGTACTCTTCCGACTATTATAATAGTTGAAATATTATTATGGAGCGTACAAAAACAAAGGCAGCAGTATCAGGCAATTGTTGGTAAACAGCTAAAACGTTCTAACTTAAATTTTATTACTTTGATTGATCTATTTTCTTAAACATCCGCTTTTTAAAAATTGAAACCTCCCTCATTTTTATAAACTTTTTGTCGCAGCCGGGTTCATTTTAAATGTGATCTTATAATGTTGAAAATTAATGATTTGATTACCAATTTGTTAAAAAAATAAACTCGATGAAAACTATAATTCTAGAGGAGAAGCGCCCATGTCAAATATTTCAATTTTTCGAGAAATACCATTGTTTGTCGATTTATTGATAAACATTATTTTGACAGTTATATTGTAGATAAACCTCAATTTCATTCACCTCCAACGGCTGACAAAATAAGCTTTAAAAATAGGTCATTTGGGAGTACTTTCTGATACCCAACATAAATGATAAAAATCTAACATCAGCATTTATTTATTTTTTTATAATATAATATTGATTACATTTTATGATTTTGACTGGCCAACTAGGAAGGATTCCCGTTTATTTTTTTATTTTTATTATTTATAGCATTAATCTCCAGAAGTAACTCATAATATTATCACTGTACACCTCTGAAATTAAAACTGTAACCTAGAAAGATAGAACTGCTAATACCCCTTTGATTAACTCTCTTTTTTTTTAGTTTTTTAAAAAGTTTTTTTTAGTGGTGCTTATTCGGTTCAGTTCCGCTTGCCATTTGATATCCGATTTTTCAATGTTCCGTTCCGTTCCATAGTCGAAAAATTCTCAAACCTTGTTTTGAAGTTTGTGTGAAGCATATTTTAATGTTGAACGTTGCCAAAACGTCACAATCATGGACTTTTGTCAATGACAAGTTGGGAAACGGTGAAAATTCGCGTCTTGCCAATGCTCAATGTCTTGCTTCAACGTATTCATTCTGACAAGAAAATCATCTTAGACTCTATTTTTATACCTCGATAAACAAAATGAACAAAATGAAATATCAAATAAATAATTTCTGGGTCTGCTATGTACACAAAATCTGTTTTTGGTGTATTATGTAATTTATGGAACTCCTTATTGTTGATGATGACTTGAGGTAAATGGGAGTCCACTGGCTTATACCCACATTTAAATCTTGTGGACCCTTAATTATTTTTCTCACTGACCTTGACCCCCCAGCAAGTTTATATAGAACCCTAAGGGTCCATATATACCACTTTGAGAACCTCTGATCTAAACGTACTAATTGACACCAAGCGATTTTACACATAAAACAACAAAACAAACGCTGCAGCAAATTTAACAATGTCCGTGTTCTTCTAACATTCAACAATCTTTCTATATGTTTTTTGATTCCCTGCCGTCATTTAACAAAAAACATTACTGGTAACTTAATCATTGCACATTCACAATGCACAATTACTTAAAACAATTCTGACACAGGTACACACACATGTTCACATATATCAGGGGCGGCCCTCTGCAGGCGCAACTGGAGCAGTCCGATCCGGGTGCGAACTTGCCAAATCGCCAAGGAATCTGACGTAATACATTTTATTCGTTTACCTTAAATCATTCCCTAGCATGTGTTAACCCGGCCCGCTAAAATGTATATTTATATAATCACTCCCCAGATATTTCGTAGAGGGTTCCATGATAACTCAAGACAATGACAATTCAACACATCTTTAAAAAGTGAAATAAAGTTCTTCATTAAAGGCGATGAAAAAACTAACCTATAAACTTTACCTACGTAACCTATTTAACCTAGTTTTTGTTACATATTTTTTTAAGACTTTATAATCACTTTTTGAAGGTGAGTTGAATTGTCATTTTGATGAGTTATCCTTTCACCTTCAATAGAGACATGTCATTGGCACCGATTCTTGTGATAATTTCTAAAACCCTGTAAACTGTTTACCACCAATTTTATCTGTGTACTGTTTTTTGAAAATAATAAAACAAAAATAAATTTCATTAAAATTCCATGTTTATGCTAACATGGCGTGCGGTAATTTTGCCATGTATCTACAGACTAGTAATAAGTAGAGACACCCATTCATATAGCTGTAATTTTTAAGAAATGTAGCATTATTTATGGAAAAATAGCTTTTATAGCTTTAATTTTGCGTTTTCATAGCGTTTATAGCTAAATAGGATAACGTCAAGGAATGGGAGTCGGCAAGAGGGAAAAAACAATTCAATTAGCAAAATCACTTGAAACGTGTTTATTGTATTATTGATTGAAACTCAACATGGCACATGTTTCTACAATAGAGTGTGTCATGTTCGTTCTACGATCTGTCAATACAAGATTATAGCGATCAAGATTAAAACACGATTTATTGCTTTAATTCGCGAAAGTATCGTTAATGCTATGAATTGGTGTCTCTAGTAATAAGTAATGAAATTATTAAATTACCTTGAAGTGCAGTAGATTATTATCAAAGGTTTTTGTGATTTATTAATAGGCTTAAAATTCGATTAAAGACTCTTAACTTGAGCAAGATTGAATAAAATTTGGCGCGTTACGCCTTCACGCGCCGAATAATTCTCTTCCGTGTTGGATGGTTTCGCTGGTAATTAGATCAATTTTATTCAACCGCGGGGTGAATCTGGAACTGATGTATAAATACACTTTTCAATTTCTTATTGAGGAAACTCGCATTAGGGATCCCGTCTCGATCCAATCGGATTACACTCCAGGCAGCCATTATAAGCTGCCTGGAGCCCCGTGTAAACTCATATTTAGATGCATCTTACGTACGTAGGTACCAGGCAATCTAGGCATGATAATATTACATTTTTCTCCGGGCATAGAACGACGTAAGAGTCTTTTAGCTACTCGGGTAGGTACTATATATGCCTAGGTACTTTCCTAGCTACTCGGGTAGGTGCTTTCTATGCCTTGGTACTTTCCTCACTCTGCCTGCTTGAGGTCTGCAATCTGCAATATGAGATGGAGTATTAAATTCAGATTACCTAAGTACAGCTACTACAAATCCTGATTATAAAGCAGAACATGTATGTGTATAAAGCAGCTTAAACACTCTGGTGCCATGAAATTTACTTAGCTTTTCTGTATCAAATTTCTAGGTCATCGCAACTATTTTAGCAACATAATTTTCATTCCGATCTATGGAGCATTGACATATTTAACAAACTGAAATAAAACACGTGACGCTATATTATTTAATATATACTAATGGGAAAAAAATTATTTTGTTAAAAAGAGTGTTCTAAAATCTACTTAGACAAAATGAATCGTTGGATTGCAGTGAAATTTTAAGCAATATGGAATAGATACTCGTATGTGTAAATAGTATAAGAACTCAAATCACAGACGAAGCCGGATAGTACACGGAGAACAATGAGTATTGCCAATTTATTAAGAATCTCTCCAAATTATTGGTAATCTGGTTAAAAACGGGATCGCATGTCGTTTTTTGAACACGTGTCCATGCACCTTCATTTGTCTAGATATTATATGTTGTGAGGAAGATTGGGAACTAGGTACCTAGCTATTCAGATCTGGTCAACAAACACGGTTGACGTCATCAGCTTCTACACCCCCATCTTCGCCCCCATAATCTGCTCAAATGGGGATTCCATTGTTCCACATCCATTGGAAAAATATCACTAAAATGTAGGTACTCAATAGAAATATAATTTTACAGTGCTATGATAAATAGCAAGATGCTTCACATAGCAGTGATTAAATTTTAATTGAAGGGTTGATATGCTAATTTAAATTTCAAATATTATAAATATGACAACGTCTTTTAGGCAGGCTTTGATGAAATTAGTCCGTGTAAAGAATACCGCAACTTGTTTGATATTATTCTCCTTGAGTTAATTTGAGTTATTTTATGTTTAAAATTAAACGTGAGAACGTACCCAAAATGCTTCCAGGTGCCGAGTAATTAACATTTTCTTAAGTCGCTACCTGCCATGCCATGCCGGGGAAATATTACATCAAAAATTAAAAGAAAACCTTCAAAAAGGGAAATGAAAATTTTCAATAATTGTATTAGGTCGACCAAGTTCGTGTAAATATCTTTATTTTATTGAAGAAGTAGATAATAGTAATACATCTAAACGAAACGGTAGTCACAGAAAAAAGGTAAAGGTCTCAAGTGGGAATCGAACCCAGAATCTCTGTCTTACCGGGACAACGCCTCCAACCACTATGCCGATAACGAATCTGTATACGTGCGTTTGCCTTGATAATATACCATGGTGAAATGCGAAAACATTTGGGTTTTCATGACCACGTGTTCAGCATGGTGATAATATATTCGTAATTTACTAAAAGTTTATCAGGAAACCTGTTAATTCATTTGTTAAGGCCTGCAATCCCCTTTTTAATCGAATTACCAATAATGTGAAGAGATTGTTAATAAATTAGTATTACTCATTTTTCTCCGTGTACCATTATGTAGTATATACCTTAATAATATTTGGCTTATTTATGTAGCGCCGTTTTCATAAAAAAATCACCTCAAGGGCGCTGAACCTCCCGAAGTTTGTGCACTTTACCTCCTGAGCTACTTTATTAAGAATCTCTTTGTTCTTAATAAATCAGCAATACTCATTGTTTTCCGTGTAAGTAACGTCATCGTTCTAGTATCTTCTGTCTTTTTCTGTTTCTTACAAAACGTGTGAGAAGAAAGAGGACGATCGTCGATGACGTGCGTACAAGCTGTCATTAGGGACTACTTTACCACAAACTTGGGAAGGCATACTCCCACGGGCTCCTGACACTTAGGAGACTTGTGCTGTAGTGATTTTAAAAAAATTGAGAGGAAGGTTGGAAACTACCTGGTTATCCAGATATGGCTACTAAGTACAGCTAAAGTTATTTCAAGCAATGTTTGAGGCTTCTTATCAGGGCGCTACTAGGTTCTAGTATCGTCCACTATCAAAACAAATTTCACTGAAAAAACATAAATATGGCAACGTCGGATTTAGAACCCGCGATCTCAAGGTCCAGACCCAAGGTTTTACCGTCCGGCTTAACAGATTCGGAACTGAAAATGTCCAAATTACAAGACAATATTTGGAGTAAAAAAAGCAGATTAAATTACCATAAATAATAGAACTTGAAAAAGTTGGCAATGAAGTACTTACCTTCCTCCCTTGCTACGCTTAACTAACTAATCTAGTTATTATTATTCTTTTAAAAGTTTTCAGATATAGGTACCTACGGTAATTTAGTTGTATCTAGTATCTATAACCGGGGGCTGGCTAGTAATGGCTAGTGGCTTGTGTTTTATACCTACTTCAAAACTAACTTTATCATTATTAAATAACTGAGTTTATCATTATAGGATAGTTATCTTTTACCCTGAATCTTGGGGTAAGCTTTTTGCGTGTAACCTGAATCCTGAAAAAACGGTGAGTTTTAAATATTTTGTTTATTTGCTTAGAAAAAAAATACGCATCCACCCATTAACTCCACAGCCTGATAATTATTAAAATAATATATTGATAATTTATATCAATTCATATTGGGCTGTTTTTGTGAAAAATCACCTCAAGGCCATTTTAAAATGAATAAATCCTAACTTAATCTATGTACCTTGCAACAAGCAACTATTAGGAATTATCTTATTAAAGAATTTAAATTATCTATCTCTATCTAGGTATAACATATTTTAACATCCTTCCATTATATCGAAAAAATATTGAAGATATTCAGGAATTTAAAATAAAATTAAAAAATTACCTAAAACTACTATAAAAGTCCATATCTTACTCTTATTATTATTTCCTTCAAATCTTGAAACTGTATTATTGATAAATCTTGCCTATTTCTTACTTATCCCTTTGGATTTGCAAATATATTATTTACTTACTAACATGATTCCATATAATTGAGCTAGGATTCATTCACCAAACACAAGAGCCTCGTCTCTTTATGGTGAGGAAAAGCTATTATTATTTACCTTTATAACACTGTATAATATGTATAAATTATATATTTATTGTAAAAAACATACATATATTAAATAATAAAAAAATCTTATCGGGTAAAATTATATTTTATTGACTCATTTATGTATACTTAAACTTAAAACCAAAATGTAACTGCCTGCTCTTTCTGTCATCTTATGGGATAGATATAATACCTTTTTTTAATGTGCTTATCACACAAGAGTCCCAAGTAGAGTAGAAACGGCTCAAAAAGTTTTTTTTAACACTTTGAAAAGATCAAAAGAGTAAAAGAAAAAAAAAATAATATCAAATTTTTGGATTCTGTGTGGTGTAGATTCTACAGTTTCCCGCTTGTAATACTGGTTTCTATATATTTTCAACTTGGGAACTATTTATTGGGTAACCAATACCCCCGCCATACGTAACCCCAAGTGGTTCGCTACGTTGTTGACTTAGCAGGGGTGCCGCGTTCCAGGGTTGAGGTTTGGCCAGGTCTTGGCGGCGGATGCGGTTGCCCACCTACTACATGGTGGGTCGGATCGGAAGAGACTAGTTGAGGGAGATCTTTTGATCCCTTCAGCCGGACTCTCTCTCGACCCATCGCCTTGCACCGCAGTGGGAGGGATGGATTTATACGTCCGTCATTCCTGGACACTTTGACCACCAGATTCCTACCCAACCCCTATTACCCTTTTCCTTCACAGAACTTACTCTCCTAATGTTCCCTAAAATGACCCTAAAGATGACATAGGCCCTGAGGTATTTTTCCTCGGGTCCTCCTGTGTGAAGCTAATGTAAAAGAAGTAAAAATAAAGACAATATTAACCATTCTCAAACGAAAAATATGAAACGGAAAAAGATTCGGTCGCATCTGGGAACTGTTCTTCGTTACTTCGGTTCGGCAGTTCGGCTGTATGTATACGTAGCATTACAGGGAGGTTGAGGTTCGGTTCGGCAGTTCGGCTGTATGTATACGTAGCATTACAGGGAGGTTGAGGTTCGGTTCGGCAGTTCGGCTGTATGTATACGTAGCATTACAGGGAGGTTGAGGTTCGGTTCGGCAGTTCGGCTCGCGGATGTATGTATACGTAACATTACATAAGTTGAGGTTCGGTTCGGCAGTTCGGCTCGCGGATGTATGTATACGTAGCATTACATAAGTTGAGGTTCGGTTCGGCAGTTCGGCTCGCGGATGTATGTATACGTAACATTACATAAGTTGAGGTTCGGTTCGGCAGTTCGGCTCGCGGATGTATGTATACGTAGCATTACATAAGTTGAGGTTCGGATCGGCAGTTCGGCTCGCGGATGTATGTATACGTAGCATTACATAAGTTGAAGTTCGGCTCGCGGATGTATGTATACGTAGCATTACAGGGAGGTCGTCAAATATTTTATTGATTTTTTCCTTCTTGCTATTTCCTCGCGATGTCGTGTCCGATCATGATTAGATATTTTAATAATTATTTAATAATTATTTTACTAACTGTACCTACCTTGAATCAATTACACGCCTCACGTATCACGAACTACTATGGGAGTCGGCTACGTTTAATTCGTTACGTCAATCACTACTCGTCAGAATGTTTCTTGAAAAGAAATGATTGCGCTATATTATTAAAGTTTGGTTTTAATATTGAATCAATCATTACCATTCAAACCTTAACACCTACAAATGGGTAAATCATTTTAAAGAGACTTTGTGTAGTGGTGTATTGGATGGACAAAAAATAATTAAATTTAAAATACATTTTAATACTTCATGCAGTAAATTCGACCTATTTAGCATAGCACCTTACATTTTCAAACTTAATACCAATAAATAACATACACACCATACATATTACTCAATACATCCCCATAGGGTAGTATAATCCTTTTCTCTTTTATATCTACTAAATTAAGATACATCAGTGAAAACCTGTTATTGGTTGAATAATTATACAAATTTTCCATAAAATATTTTATCTGTTGTTTTTCCAAATAAAATAATAATTTTGTTTTTGTTAAGTCGGGTCTCCAGCGACCAAATATTTTCAAGCATCTCACAAAAACAAAAACATTGGGCCCTGTCAATGTTTCATGTTTGTGCAAACATTTGGTTCATTGTTTGTGGTAATATTATCCCTGGAGGCCCGCCCTTGTAAGTTGAAGAATGACAAAAAACACGAAAAATAACACTTTCGAATGGAATCGTGAGTCCAAATTTAAAAGGAATGGATAAACGTCGATATGCACACATTATATTTTGGGCATTTGCGGGGTAAGAGGGACTACGGGCGATTGTTACAAATTAACTCTGTTTAAACTTTCGATATTATCGGTGCACACAAAATACTTTCAAACGTATCTTTTTTTAAATGATTTCTCTGTTTCTCATTATATCTATGTAGGTATTACGAACTTGAACGAAACGAATTTCAACTTTTCTAGCAAAACATAAAAATATTTAACCCATCGACCAATTTACATGATTATATCATACAATGATTTAATCTTACACCAACGAACGGAAAATTCCTAGAAGTGTGAATTATACCGATTTGAAAGACAGCTGATATCGCTAATTTACACGAGACCTTTCTACTTCTTGCCAAATAGACATGTCAATAAAATTGATTCTTCAAGTATTAATACTTGACTACACCAGAAGTATGATTAAATTGACCTTAATTTGGGCACGTGGATACGCCCACAGCACATTTCTATCAGCTTATCTGATCAGGGGCCACACCCAAATAATAAATGTATGCATAATTTATATAGCGCCGCTTTTGTGAAAAATCACCCGAAGGGCGCTTTGCAATTAGTCAAATGACCCAAAGGAACGTAAAAACGAATAAATTAAAACCGGCCTAATCCAGTGGATTTCCTAGGGTTTCCTAAAAACCTTTGTTCAAATTTTAAACATTTTCGTAAACCTGCTGTTAAATATCTTCCTAAATAAACTTTCACTTGCCAGCAACGTGTTTTTGACGAAACCGGACACATCAAAGTAGCGACAAATCGGAAATAAAGTCCTGAAAAGTGATAAACAAAAAACTATGTTGATTAGGTTAGATTAAGTTTAGCTAACTAACTTACCATCACGCCGTTTCCCCGCAGAGGTAGGCACAGATGATGCACCGCCAAACAACTCGATCTTACCACACACTCTCATTAATACATCGTCTCATACATATCCTTCTGTTATTCTGACTCTTGACTTATCCCGACTAAAGTATTTGGTTCACTTGATCTTGCCATGTCCTCGGGCATCGTCGACTTCTACCATTCACATTCGTGCCATATATTTTTTTACGCGCTTCGTTCATTCGCTTAGGTTCGATTAGGTTTTTAGACTTGTTTTTTTTTTCTTCATTAATTTTGATGACTTTATATCACTTTTCAAAAGTGTTCTGATTTTTCATGGAACCGTTTTTGAATGGTATCGAAATATTTTTGAAAAAGTATAAATAATGCAAGTTAAATAGTTAGTTGAATCTTGGTGGGGATCTAAATCTTGAATGTTCACTCCTTCGTATATTTCCCACGAAACGACTTGTGCTATTGTATTTTCTTTATTCTTATATATACAGGGTGTATCGGCACGTACCCGACAAACTTTAACCAGCTATTCCTTAGCATATTTGGAGTAAAAAATCTTATGTGCACTTTGCTGTCCGGTAACGTTTTTTTTAATAAAAAATTAATTAAACATATTTTCACCACATGTCACCACTGTTTTATACTTTGTCAAAGTTTGAAAACCCATCTGGCAAATATTTTATTCGAATTCCGTTGAATAATGCACGTGTGTACCTATATTGGCGAACTTCTACAATCACAACGAAATGGCACGGCACCATTCGTCTCATTTTTAACTATTATTATTTAGTGTGTGCGAAAGAGCAAAGACGCTTTTTGACATACTTGCTTATAACAGCTGTTGAACACGAAACGCAATGCCAATGACAGTGATGTAGTGTGGAAATTTTAAATATTTTTGTTTTTAATTGAAAAAAAAAATGCTACCGGACAGCAAAGTGGCCATAACATTTTTTACTCCAAATGTGCTAAGGAATAGCTAGCTGGTTAAAGTTTGTCGGGTTAGTGCCGATACACCCTGTATATACATTATCTCGGAAATCATTCCCAAATAAAACAGTTTTACCGGATATATTCAGATTGTGCTACGCAGTAAAAAGAATCTACAACTTTTATTTGTTTTATGTTTGTCTTACTTATTATGTTTTGCCGGTCATACGTACCCGTTTAAGGTGAGTTCAATTCAAATGTACCTACGCTTTGAAATAAGTCCAACTCATTCATAAATCCACTATTCCGAACTAAAAGGAAGCCGCGTAATATTTACACCGCGTTTATAAGTATCTGAGATTTTTTGTTGAAAAATCGTTGTCACTGAAATTGGATGATACCACTGCCTACGGTAAGAACTTGTAATTGAGAACATTAGACTTACTAACATTACTAATTAGCTAAATTTGTAATTACTAAAACACATGTAGCAAATTTAATTGTAACTGAATTGTTAATCAACTTTCTTAATTAATCGGTTTTATACCTGAACTCTTACTATAACTCTAACTCTTGCTACATTTATTGGTTGGTACCAAAGATATTAGAAGAACGAGATGTGCTATGCGCAGTTCGTACTGAGTGGAATTGTTTTGCCGAGTGTCGCCGGTTTTGTTCACCAATACTACTGCACACCTTCGCTTGCGCTAAGGTATCCGCACTAATACATAGAACAGATTTCTGTGCGTACACGTCCCGATACCGTTCAAAGTACCCTAATTAGGTAGTACTCCGGCTACGGTCCGGCGGCCAACATAGCATATCTCGTTCTTCTAATATCTTTGGTTGGTACGCTTGTCTAAATTCTTGACACATTCGGTTCCAATATTGAAAATGACAATTAAAATAATTTTCTCTTGCAATACTTTACATATTATTGGTTGGTACTTTCTCGCTTGTCTAAATTCTTGACACAATCGGTTCCAAATTGAAAATGACAATTAAAATAATTTCTCTTGCAATACTTTACATATTATTGGTTGGTACTTTATCGCTTGTCTAAATTCTTGACACAATCGGTTCCAAATTGAAAATGACAATTAAAATAATTTTCTCTTGCAATACTTTACATATTATTGGTTGGTATTTTATCACTTGTCTTAATTCTTGACACAATCGGTTCCAATTTTGAAAATTACAGTTAAAATATTTTTTTTTTTTTAAATTTTATATTATTGTTTGGTATTTGGGTTCCTTGACCAATTTCAATTTTTGAAAGTGACTCTAAATTCAAAACAAATCCGGGTTCATTGAACCAGAGTTACAATGACTCAGAGACAGACGCACAACTGCAATTACGAGAAAACTTGGAGATAATATTAATTATACTTTGATGAAGCTTTGGAGAGATTATAATAATTTTATGATGAAGTCGGATGCATAATGTGAAACCTATTCATTTCACTTTATTACTGGGGTAAACTTTGTAGTGTAAAAAAAGGAACTTTTCCGCTTTAGCCTTTATCGCTCATCTCGCCTGCTGTTGTATAATTCTAGAGATTTTTTTAATTAAACTTTGTTTCAAGTGGGTAATCCACGAGAGAATTTCCGCGAACGTAACATAACATTACATTAATAAGGTGAAATTTAAAGTCCGAGAAGTCTACCGACCATTATTATTGGTAATATAAGTGGAAGCTTTTCAACTTTATCTGTTTCTTATTGAGCGACGAATCATCTTTAGGTATCTACCAAGGTGATTCGTTTATCTTTAGGTATCTACCTAAAGGTGATTCGTCGCACTGAAGATAAAAATAACAAATCTAAACGAAACATGAAACAGAACAAAACACAGAAAAAAAGATAACGGTCACAAATAGGAAACGAACCTAGGATCTCTTGTCTTACCGGGACAGCGTCTTAGCCACTCGACCACTGGGACCTAATTATTAAACGTCGTATTTGTCGATGTTATATTTCAAATTCGGAATTAACAATATTATATTTATTTACTAAATTGATTGGTATAACCTTCAAAAAAGTTAAATAAAAGTTGAAATTCATTTAGACTTTTAGAAAAATTCAAAGGTAGCTCAAATAAATAAAAATCGGATTTGTTCATCCAAGACACTATCTAGGTTACAAAGCAATTCATTAGAAAATTTTGATCATTTAAAAAGGTACTTGCCAAAAACATTCGAAAAATTAGTTACAACAGAATTTGAAATATGAGATCGACAAATATGACGTTTAATAATTAGGTCACAATGGTCGAGTGGTTTAAGACGCCTGTCTCCGTAGTACAAGAGATCCTGGGTTCGATTTCTGACTGTGACCGTTATCTTTTTATTGTTCTGTGTCTTGTTCTGTTTCATGTTTAGTTTAGATTTATTAATATTATCTTCTTCAATGACAAATTACATTAATGGGATAACCTTTAAAAAAGTTTAATACAAAATTAGATAAATTCTAATCTAATCCCCAAACTTTTCTATAAATTAGAGTCCTTTAAAAAAACTTGGTCTCCTATCTTAAAATTTAATTTAAAAAAAATAAATACCAGGATGTAATAAATGGCACCTTCAATAGCATGCAATGAGATTTTTTTTTCAATATAATGTATGTCCTCTGTGTCCAAAACTGTTTCTTCTACAAAACTGAAATTCTCCAAAGTTACTGTGCTAGTAATTAGATGGTTCTGTATATATTATTTGGCTCTATACTTTGGCAATAAAATGTAGAAATTTATTAAATTGCAACTAAAAACTTGCATTATGACAATACCAAGCTACTCACTTTATATTTGAAATTTGTTCTTCACATTTGAGTTTACGGAACTCGATTTTTTTAACTAACAATTTATTTTTATTTTCGGAAAGTACCTACCACTAATTTCGGAACACTGTTTGTAAATTCAAAATATGCATTTGAACGATTGTGCTTTTTTACTTTAATTTTCTTAGTTTACCATTTAAACGATCGCACCGCCATCAATTTCTGTCTACTTTAAATTTTAGACCGTACATAATACAAAATAATGTGTAAATTTTTATGCAGCATCTCGTTCATTTTTAAAATGCATTGTACACAGTTTTGTATTATTGTTTGATTGGCTGGTGGATGCAATCGAATAGCTATAAGTTGTTGAAATTGATTAGCTATAATTAGTAATATGAAAGAGCATTGGAAAAAAATTATCATGAGTCGAGGAATTAATGTTTGTACAGCGCCGTTGGGTTGACTTTTCACGAGAAAGGTGCTATAAAAATGATTAAAATATTTGTATTATTAAATGAGAGGTAACCTATATCGTGAAAATAACAATCGTAACATTTAGAATAATGATGGAGGCTACATACAGGTTGTAGTATTATTGATCGGAAGGTAATTGGAGACGATCGCGATCGTATGTAATTCCCGCAATGCCTACACTGAACATCGTACATAATTTAATTTATTGCGTGCTAGCTGAAGTCCTCGGTGTTGCCGGTCTTTGCGAAGAGTTGTTGAAATCAGAAGTTGTTGACAGTCATTTTCCTCTTATTTTGAACTTCAAGTGTGCAAAATTTCACCAAGAAGTATCAACAATCTGCTTTAAGAGGTAAGAAAAGGAGATGGGGTGGTTTTCGTTTAGATAGTGACCTTCCTCTTTATTGGAGATCAAGTGTGCAAAATTACGCCAAATCTCGGAATAAATATGTACAATTATATTTTAAAAAGCCACCCACAGAAACTCTTCTTTATAAAAGATTTTTAGTATCAACACCCGACTTCGCCCAAATTTCAATACTATTTTTAAAAGAACGTTATTCTTGTTTGTGGCTGGTTACGTCCGAAGCGTGGGCTGTATTAAAGGGGATGTTTCCAACTCCAACACGATATTCAGGCATTTGCTAAAGATTCGCCTTGATATGGGCGGTACGTACCGTTTGTGCTAAAAATTCGATCTTCGTCGAATCTCATTTACGCCGTGGCGTACGAACAACGAACCTACTCAGTGTTCAATGTCTATCGCCTGCCGGCGTACCATTATTTATCTGACAAAGTTTAGAATACATTTCAGGAAAAACACACAGGTAACAAGTAATATTTCACAAGAAAAATACGTGTCCAAATAGTTTAAATGTCGCATCTGCGGATTAACAGCCCAATCAAATAAAAATACAAGTTGCGAATAAAAAATACACTATCCATCACGTCCGATGTGATTCTTATTGAACAATTTTATAAAGTTGGACCACAGCAATGTGTACGGAGAAAACTTACCAATATGAAATATTGTTAATTTATTAAAAATCTGGTCAAATTATTATTACCTGATATAACGGTACTGGAGGCCTCAAACGAATGAATTGACTAATTTCACAACAAACTATCAGTAAAGCACGAATATGTTATGAGGAAGTCGGAACACGTGTTCTTAAAAATAATAATATTTTCGCATCTCGTCCATTATATTTATTCGGACAAGGCCACCTGCGTGAACACGTGTTCAGATATATTATGAATGATTCATATTTTATTAGGAGATTTTTAAGGACGTGTCGTTTCGGAGAATTTGAACAATTAATCAAACTTCAACGTTAATTTTCAAGTTACGTGAAAGATTTTTCAAGTTCTGTTTTTATTTCAGTTCTCTCGTATAATGATATAATAAGAGAACCTGGATAGGACTATCACAGAACCCGAAAATGACCGTTGAAATATGACGAAGTGTTCAAATTTTTCGAAACAACCCGTCCTAAGAGTTTCTTGATAAAAAAAGACGTACTCAATTTTCTTCGTGCGGGTCTTGTCTTTAGACGGATAAATTGATGTTTCAAACCTTCATAACTCGTGATGGAAATGATGTTGCGAGATGAAATAATTATTGCGATGATCTAGAAATTAGATGACCAAATTTCATGACGCCAGAGCTTACTTTTCAAAAGTTTTTCCTGCCTACATATTATAATGATCGAAAACTAACCTATCAATAATAATTGAAGATATTGAGTTTAATATAACGAGGTGATTTTTTTTACAGAAACGGACCATATGAATTATCGAATTAATTATTAGCTCATTATTATGTATGTATCCCCTGTCACTAGATATTTGAAAATGCCCGTAGTTATTTTTGTGCTGAAGTTGTTGTGCATTATTAATTTTTAATCAGTCACGATAAAATAGCAATTTATGTAGGTCGCTGACGTTCGGTGTATAGATATTAGAACTTATTTTTGTAATATTGTTTTATTATAGGAGTAGAAAATACAGGGTGTTAAGGGAAGTACTTGACTTAATTTAACCGGTAATTCATGACATTATTTGGAGAACAAAATGTTAATTAAATTTTGGTCTCCGGTGACATTTTTATTGAGGTTTTTTTATACTTAAAACATAAAAATCATTAGGTATTGGACAGTTAGGGACGGAGTGAGGGGTGAGCGCAGTTACTCGGCTGAATGACCAGACCATGAAGATTTTTTTTTCAAAAAACAAAAAAAGTCACCGGAGACCAAAATATAATTTACATTTTTTACTCAAAATAACAAATGTTAGGAAGCACTGGTTAAGCCAAGTAAGAAGTCAAGTGCGTTCCTTATCACCCTGCATAACACTTACACAATATAATATTATGATGGTTTATACATATATATTACCTTTCTGTTTTTCGTCATCATGCAGGCATATATATACAGGGTGTATCGGCACGTACTCGACAAACTTTAACCAGCTATTCCTTAGCACATTTGGAGTAAAAAATGTTATGCGCACTTTGCTGTCCGGTAACATTTTTTTTCAATTAAAAACAAAAAAAAATTGTCCACACTCCGTCACTGTCCACAGTATAGGGGTGAAATAAGCGACAACGCCGCGCTACCTAGCTGTAATTAGCAAGTGTGTCGAAAAGCGTCTTCGCTCTTTCCTACACACTAAAAAATAATAGTTAAAAATGAGACGAAGGTGTTGAGTTGCGACGCGACGTTGCTTTCAAACTTTGACAAAGGATAAATCAGTGGTGACATGTGGTGAAAATATGAATAGTAATTTTTTTATTAAAAAAACGTTACCGGACAGCAATGTGGCCATAACATTTTTTACTCCATATATGCTGAGGAATCGCTTGTTGAAGTTTGTCGGGTACGTGCCGATACATCCTGTATATATATTAAATTATAATTATATATAAAATAATTTTATATATATATATATAAAATTATATTATTAGTTTTCTCATTAGATTTTGATATTTTAATCTAGTTTCTGATTAATTTATCTATTTTTTTACGCACTCCTTTAAAATGCGAGTAGGAATATAAATATTCGATGGCGTATTTTGAAAGGGGAAGGAGATGGGGAAGAGGGAGGAGGGGCAGTACCTGGATTTTCAGATCTAGTCAAAACGCGGCTAAAGCCATTTCAAGCAACGTTTCAATTCTGAACGGTGGTCTTACCCCAGGGCCACACTCAGAGTAAATATACGATTCCCGCGAAATCTGGTACAATTATAAGTTTAAAGTTGTCGCATTTTGCGGCAGCAATCCATTTTCACCTCGTTAAAAGTTTGATCATATGAAAAACATACTTTAGGTTCATTCCACATTTTCTGTTCAGTGATTTAGGTACCCTTATTGTATGATTAACGAAAACAATCGGCTCGAATCGGATAATGTTATGTTAGTTAAGTATTTATTATCCCTTGTTTACAATAAAGCTTATTGCGCATCAGTGAAAATTTTAACTTTTTTTTTCTTCTTTTTTACCAATACTTATGCAATGTTCATATAAGTTACAATGGGCTCAAAGGGTTAACTACATAGTGTTTCAGGCGTTTTAGTAAACCTGCATACATGCATACTCGTACATTTTAAGGCGAAGCTTAATGCTAAATCACTATTTTGATTAATCTTTATAACGAATTGGTGTACATTATGAATATAAAAAAAAAAAATGCTTTAGATAAATTGAAGGTTTTCCTATCGTTTCGCTTGAGTAGAATTCAAATAAAAATATTTTTTTAATAGAAATGTATGAACGCGAAAAGGAAACAACTTTAAAAAATACAGTATTATAGCTAAGATTATCTGTGACAGTTTCACTTGATTAACTTTTTTGCTTTCTTATAAAATTATTTACAAAATAAATAAAAACCAGTTTTTTGCTTGAAATCGAACGTTTCTAGACTCCGTTTGTCAAGCGATTTTAATGCCTATTACCTACAATATAAGGTATACCAAGAATATACACATTTTTGGCTTGTAGCTTCCTCTTAACCTTCAACACGCCAAGATGCAAAACTTGTGTGACCATGAGGGGTCACTGAGATACCCAACGAATGTTATCAGTTTTCATTATAAATAAGACTATGTTTATAGGTTTGTGGGAATAAAAAAATACCTAGACAATAATTTCTCCATTTAAACTAATGAGGAAAGTAATAAAAAAAATCGGTTAACCCTGTCGGTATTGGGCAGGTTAATGAAATGTAATTTCTTGCCTTATAATTGAATTCACTTAACCTATGTTTTATCTGTTTGCAGGAATACCCCAGCCAATGTACCGGTGGCTCAAGGACGGCCAGCCCCTCACCGACTTCAGCCCCGAGCTGTTCTACAAGATACACAACACCAAGAGGTCGGACGCCGGCATTTACCAGTGCGTCGCGAAGAATGATGTGGGTGCTGTGTATAGCGAGAAGAATCATGTCACCATTGCATGTACGATCAATTTACTAATATACACAGTGTCCGTATAGAGGGTTATCATCAGTTGTTTAATGTATTTTAAAATGCGTCGAGGACCTGAATCCAAAAGGTTTTAACTCTTTAGTTGTCAAATTTAAGAATAAAAATTAAAAAAAAACCAAATTACTCAAATCCAAAAAAATGTTTTTTTGGATTGTCTATGCGATCTAGATCCACCATTTTCCTGCTTGTACTACACTTTTTCGGATAACGTGTATTGTGTTTGATGTTTATAGGAAGAATATTGTTTTTTTCCCATTTCAAACTAAACATTTAATTTGAAATGATGACGTAGCATCTTCACAATGCTGCAAATGTAATTTTCCGATTTTATGTCCGGGTTAAATCTTCCCCATAGGAAAAACTAAACCCTTCCACACACTTTTCCACAAATGATCATCTAGTCAATCAAGATTATGCAAGTGCATTATATAAGCAAAATAAATACAAAACAATACAAGAACAACACGTCAACTCGCCAGAGATCAAATGGGAAAATAATTCACCGACTCCAGATATTTTCATATCAGAGGGTTCGGCTCGGTAGAACTCCTAACAGGGCCTATAAATCCTACTGATCCCTCAACATAAATATTTAAAAAATCTTTCGTTATCCTACATGTATTTAAAATGACTGATTTTTGCATTTTTATATATAAATTTTTTGATAGATCTAATACGCCTAAATTTTTAATGAGAGAGCTAGTTATCCGAACTATTTGCTTCTATGATAGTATTACACCGTGATTAGGCTTATTCCGATCTCTTTTAAAATTAAATTATTTAAAACTTAAATAATGCTACCTACTTGCATATTCGTGATGAACTGGATAAGGTGTTAATGTTTCTTTTCCTACAGATATGGGTGTGTTCAAGGAGATAGCGGAAAAAACTATCTTTGTTGAATCTGGAGATGCGGCTATCATAGATTTACCGCCGATTGACTCCAACCCTCCTCCTTCGGTGTTCTGGCAGGATCAGGATGGCCCGCTTAGCTACAATCAGAAGTTTGCTCTCACTTCCAACCATCAGCTGGTCATCCTTTCTTGTTCTCAAGAAGATGACAAATCCTACAGGTATTTATATGAAAATTTAAATTTTCACACAGTGTGTATTATGACAATAAAGCATGTTTACTTTTATTGTTATTATGCAATTCCAACATCATTTTTTAAAATTTATTTCAGAGCTCGTGCAATCAATACCCAATTAGGAAAAGAAGAAAATAGTCCTTTTATTGCCCTCAAGGTAAATGGAGACACTCAAAACGAAATACCTCCAGAAATTATCATCAAACCAAAAGATACTCAGGTGGTCAAGGGACAAGATACAAATCTTCAATGCATAGCAAATGCCAGGCCACTTTACGAACTGGAAACTTTGTGGTTCAAAGATGAAATGATAATTGAAACTACAGGAATTACTTACAATATCAATGATCCGTGGAATAGGACATTGACTTTGATATCTGCAACCTTAGCCCATTCCGGGCAGTACACTTGCCACATTCGCCTTAAATCAGGAGGTTATCCCACCATTACAGCTGTAGCTAATGTCATTGTTCAAGAGAAACCTCTTTTGCTTAACAATTTAAAAACAGAAACGTTGGGTGAATATGGATCCGTTGTGAAGCTAGACTGCGATGTACAGGGAGAACCACAACCGGGAATTACTTGGTTCAAGGATGGAAAGAAGATCGGTAGTGCCGGGAGTCTACCTGATGATAATCAAATTGATGAAGTGGAACACGGAGGAGGAAGGTATTCCGTAGAAGAAGACAGATCTCTGGTAGTAAAAGGATTGCGCACTGAAGACATGGGGATATTTCAATGTATTGCAGACAATGATGCTGGTGAAGCATCGGTTTATACATGGCTAAAAGTTAAAAGTAAGTTTTCTCAACATTATCTTATGAAATTATATTCATTTTTTAACCGTTTTTATGTCATCTGATATCATCTAATACCTCTGCTTTTAATAACTTGTATAACAATTTATTCTCATTCTAACTAACTTATTGCTTTGACTGGTCCAGCGGGTAAGCGTTATAGAAGAGCGACGCAACCCAAAATCATCCGAATGAGAACGTCCGACAAACAATTAAAGAATTTCCGTTTTGATTCTGGCAGTAAGAAAGACTTCATTTTGAATAATGATCAATTTTAAAAATGTTTCATAAGTAGATGAGACATTTTACTATCAGCTGGTGCACTGCATTTTTTAAATTAGATTTTCACATTTTTCACATCACTTTTTTTCCAATGTGTGTTTTATTTAGTTAATTTAGTGTATTGAGTTAAGTGTTAAGTGTGTTATTACTAAGAAGCTCATAAACTACATAGAGTTTGTTATACTATTTGTGATTTAGTTTTTTTATTTAGTATGTTTGTATAATTCTCTGAAAACCATGGTTTAATTTTGACAATGCCATAAAAAATAATCATTGCATCGAAATAAAGTATGATCACCATAAACTACAATTTTATTTGAAATGCAAACTTCTTTATCAATCAATGCACCGTTACAGATTAGTTTCAGCCATATTGTTTTGTTAAAAAAAGTGATTCTTATTTTGTAATACTTGATTGAATGTCTCGAAACCTGAGTGAATTATGAAATAGGGCTAAATTATTTAGAAAGATTTTGGTGATTCATGGAATTGAATCATACAATATATTAAAATTGATAAAATGGCTTAATGATAAGATTTTTCAATACAATCGAGATAATGAAAAGATCATCTCGGGTCAGGAGATTTTTTACCGAAAACCTAACCTTTATACAGTCGAGACATAAAACATTTTTAACAGATTTTGATTTTTTTTCTAGAATTTCATCAATTTTATGCAAATATGTCATGCATTGCATTTTAATAAAAAAAATTGTAATGTTTTTTAATTTTCAATTCTTTATTTCATAATAATTTTTGGCAAGATGCTTAAATTCTGAAACACCCTTAGTGCATGCGCTCACAACTACTAACTCTTTAGGTGACTAGATACTTTATTTTCCAGCTTACAAGATGCACTGTGAAAAAATAATAAGAAAACAAAAAATGAGAGATTCATTAAAATTGGATGTGACCAATCAATGATACATATTATCTCTTACAAAGCAAAATATTATTAGTAAACTAGGTGTATATATTATTCTAAAGAAGGAATGTAATCCTTTTTGCATGAATGTTACACTTGGTTTCTTGTATTCTGGAAATTAATGGTTGTCCATTTTGGTGTGTTGTGTAATTAACCTTTGTGTGTGTACGCTAGCTTCGCTGCCAGTCCTGGAGCAGGGTCCATCCAACTTAACGGTGTTGGATGGAAAGGATGCCACACTTCCTTGCCGGGCCGCTGGGGCCCCCACCCCCAATGTCACCTGGTATTTCAATGGTACGTTGATCCCTTTGTACATATATACTCCTGGCACAATCCAGCAGTTTAAACTTAAACTTAATGTAGGAAATATTCATCTAAAGTAGGCTATACTTTACACAATGCTCCGTGAAGCATACATACTACAAGCTATGCTGCCTTAGATGATTTTCCTTTTGTTCTTAAATAGTGTTGTTGTAAACCAGCCTTAGTTATTGAACTAATAAAGATAGAAGACTGTTAAAGTGTTGATAGAAGTAGCTCGTATACAATACTATTGTTTTTTTTTCTATTTGTATGTTTCACAGTGTTGTGTTATTAACGCTTTTTGAATTCTAGACACAGCAATATTAACAGCTTCTAAAGACACAAGTGGAAGAGTCCAGATATTGGATGAAGGCGATCTTTTGATAGCCGGAACATCCACTTTGGACACTGGGAAGTATAAGTGTGTTCGTGCAAATGAGGCAGGTTTCGTGAGCGGAGAGGCTTTCCTCCAAGTTATGGGTAAGAATGAAGATCATAATTATTATTTTATTTGTTGTATGTATAAGTACATACAAATCACCATTGTGTTGAATATTGCAACTGTATTTGTTTATGTATAACTACGTATCACCATTGTGTTGATTATTGCAACTGTATTTGTTTATGTATAACTATGTATCACTATTGTGTTGATTATTGCAACTGTATTACATAGTTGTATGTATAACTACGCATCAACATTGTGTTGAATATTGCAACTGCATTTGTTGCGTGTATAACTACGTATCACCATTGTGTTGATTATTGCAACTGTATTTATAATGCCCTCGAAATCTTATTTCTACTGACATATTTGCATGGTAAAACTATGTATGACTGGAGGTCTAAAAATAATGTAATGTCTTTGTGAGAAAGGGAAACTTAGATGGTTTGGACATGTAAAGCATGCGTTTATAAGGATGAAGAAAGTAGTGTCAGTTTTTGTGGATTCTGTCAGGGACATCGATGTAAGACTTTGTACAATCAACTGAACAAAAACTTCAGTGTACTCGTGTCAAGATATGGAATAGACATTTACATCATGCATTCCCATGAAGAGTTAGCTCAGATCATTGTGTTTGTTTATAATTTACCAACATAAATATAAACTGATTTTTGTTGATGGTATTAGAGATGTCCAAGTAAGATATGGCAAATGAAATCAAGTGCTAGTATCAAGTTTATATAAGGTGGTGTGATGGTTAATTATTTAATAAAGTTTGATGATGCACTAAGCTTGTTCTGTGTTTTGTGTTCCAGTTCGTACCCAGATAGTGGCTCCCCCGGTGGACACCCGAGTCCTGCTGGGAACCACAGCCACGCTGCAATGCAAGGTGTCCAGTGACCCCAGTGTTCCATATAATATCGACTGGTTTCACAACAAGCAGTGAGTTCCCTACATATAAAAAATAAAAATAAAACACTTAAAAAATATAGTTCCACTGGGTCACTATCAGTAAGCAATCGACATGAATCAGTACTGACTCAGTGGGCAATGGCTTAAAACAATTATTATTGACTAGCTGTACCCCGCCACGCGTTGCTCTGGCTCAGTCTGTCTGTGCAGATAGAAAAACAATAGCGCGTGTTGCTTTTACGTCATAGATGGCGCTGTTTAAAAAAAAGAGTTTTTACCTGATAGGTATATTAAAACACACGCGTTGTGTCAAAATTTCAAAGCAAGTGAAAAACTTTTGGAGATTGAAGATTTTGAACAAACGAACATTTACATTTTTATTTATACAGATTTATATAGAAGATAGATAGATTAACAATACCCTTAATATTCTAAATGTAACCTTACTTTCAGGATAATGGTGTCTGGGTCCCGTGTGTGGGTAGGCCCCGATGGCAGTCTGGAAGTGAGCGCCGTGAGAGCGAGCGACGCCGGCGACTACACTTGCTCCGTCACCTCCCCCGGAGGTAACCACACCCGCCACGCCACCCTGGCCGTCATCGAGCTGCCCTTCGCCCCCACCAACGTCAGGGCCCTCAAGGTGGAGGGGCCCTCCCTCCGAGCCATTAATGTATCGTGGACCCCCGGGTTCGACGGCAATTCTCCCATAAAGAAGTTTATTGTGCAGAAGAGAGAGGTGCCAGAATTAGGTAAAGAAGTTTTTCAAGTCTTTTGTTGAAATTTTACAAGTTACCCGTGTTTGTACGTCACGCACTAATTAACCCATTGTTCTTTGTCCATGCAGTGGAAATTTGAGAACTTGCATTTAATGGGAACAGCAAAATGGCCCTAAATAATGTACACAATTATAATGCATATTATTGTAGCCTAAGCCCGATTCTATAAAATAAATGTTCTTCTTTCAAAATGAGTTTGGGGTCTAACCCTTTATCTTTTGACATAATATACCATGAGCATTAACCATATATTTTGTCAGTTCCCTTATATTATACGTGAGAACTGTCAAAAATAAGCAATTGACTATTAAGCTCATTAAAAATAAAAACTTGACCCTTGATGTTTTTACTCTAACGTATCTGTGTGTCGGTTTTCTAGGTCCGATTCCAGATCCTCTACTGAACTGGATCACTGAACTGAGTAACGTTTCATCTTCCCAACGCTGGATTCTCCTGACAGGGCTGAAGGCAGCTTCTGCGTATCAGTTCAGGGTATCCGCAATCAACGCCGTGGGTGAAGGAACTCCATCCGAACCCACCGGGGTAGTTACCCTACCACAAGAAGGTACGCCATTAGCCCTAACTTTATCAACAATCATTATGGGTGTTACATTATAATATCAAATCTGCACCAATTTACCTAATCATTTTTTAGTAATCCATATGTCCAAATATAACATTGTTAGATTTTTGGAAATATCATATTCAAACCATCCAACTTTTATGAAAGTATTGGATACGCTTTGTCACTGATTGGCTCTGTTCATGAATCAATGTAAAATATATTAGATACTCATTACTGCCATTTCTCTGTGTATGAATATGCAAAATAAGAAATCCTGAAAAAAAGCATAATTCAATCACTTTTAGTCTTTTCATATTGAAATAGTAAGCTAGTGGTTGATAATAACGGAACATGGTTTATATTGTTTGGGTAAGAAATGTAATATTCTCCCAGTTTATTTGTTATAATCTACCAAAGACATGGCTGCGTGTTTCAATCATTTGTGTACAGAAAACTCAAATCCATAATTACTGGTATTGTATTGTTAAACAGCCAGCGACATCTGCTGCCAAGGTATTATTCTGCTTGCTCAATATTTCATGTCAACACATTTCACTTTTTCTCTTTGATTGTCACTTCTCCACCATGTTCCTTCTCTATTCTTGTCTTGGAACCTTTAAAAAGCATACAGATGTAGAGCAACTAAAACATTTTATTACTTTGCTTTATTTCCACAACGTTTGCAATTGTGAAAATAAAACAAGGTGTTTTATAAAATGTTGAGTTTTTCAGTAGATTTAACCGGATATATCTGTATGTAGGTATGTATCTATATAATGCTTGAAGTTAAAGAAACCAAATGTGTATTTAAATTTATTGTATTCATTGTTAATAATTGTTGTCATTTTTCTCTTCTTTTTGTTAGTCGTAATTGTTATGTTCATCATTAAATTTAATAAGTTGTCTGATCGTCTTCTGCACACTTCAGTTTATCAATTACTTTTGATGTTAATTATCAAAAATGTGTATCTGGCATGTTTGCACATATTAAAAAGCAGTCAATTTCATCCATCTTTTTAGTCAATTTCAAAATACGTATTGTAACTTGCTAATTGTCACATTGAATTGTTGAATTTAGACAGTTTTCAATGCTGCATGGATCCTGATCATAAATCAACTATTATTGTACTTACATTCATATTGTATTTAGGTACATTACTTGCATGTTGACAAACTGTCATAAATTTAATGTTTGCTTATTCATACATATAATATTTGAATCAATATGATGATTCTCTAGTTCATATATATTATTTTAATTGATAGCTCCATCCGGCCCTCCATTGGGATTTGTTGGATCTGCGAGGTCGTCATCAGAAATTATAACACAATGGCAGCCACCGATGGACGAACACCGGAATGGCCACATTCTGGGCTATGTTATTCGATATCGCCTTTACGGCTACAATCACAGTCCTTGGACAAACCAGAACATCACAAATGCAGCTCAGAGAAACTACCTCATCCAGGATTTGATAACTTGGAAGGATTACATTGTTCAAATTGCTGCCTACAACGACAAGGGTGTGGGAGTCTTTACGGAAGGCGCTAAGATTAAAACTAAAGAGGGGGTTCCGGAAGCGCCACCCGTTGATGTGAAGGCTGAAGCTTTTAATTCTACAGCCATTACTGTTTCATGGACACCTCCGGATCCTCAAAAGATCAATGGAATCAATCAAGTAAGAAACCTTGTAAAATCTTTACATTTTAATTCTAGGTTCATTATTTCGATACAGTGATTAAACATAAACTTAAAACATATATCTTTCTAGGGCTACAAGTTGCAAGCTTGGCGTTGGGACCCAATAGAAGAAGTGAATGTGGAGAAGCGAGTGATGAGCGTTCCACCGAGTTTACTGGACCCGTTAGCGGAACAGACAGCTATGATGGGGGGCTTGGAAAAGTTCACTGGCTACAATATTACAGTTGTCTGTTTTACCGATCCCGGGGATGGTGAAAGGAGTGACTACGTACTTGTCACCACGAGCCAAGATGGTATGTAAACAACTCATTAACACGTGTAAACATTCAAACAACATTATTTGATTTTATCTTACGATTATGTTTTCTTTCCCCAGTTCCTGATGAGGTTGCCAGTCTTCAGTTTGACGAGATATCGGATAGAGCTGTCAAAGTTGTTTGGACGCCACCAAAACAGAGCAATGGAATTCTCACTGGCTACAGACTCAAATATCACGTCAAGGACTTTGTTAACACCATGAGAGAAGAAATGTTGTCTGCAAATATTACGTCTATCAAGATTGAAAAATTAGAGGTATGGCCTGAACAAACTTTTTAATTTACAAAGTCATGAATAATTTAGTAATAATCATAAAAATCTTTGGACATTACATAGTATCTTTGTGATGGAACATTGCTAATTGCCTTTTGTGTACGTCAGTGTTGAAAGGCCTCATGAATACACGGTATAATATATATGTAAAACTCATAAATGTTTTTTTGTTTTTAGGCTACTACATTCTACATCTTTGAGATCTGCGCCATGACTGAGAAGGGTGATGGACTGCCCAAGGAAGCTTCCATTCAATCGGGGGTGAAGCCCGTCTTGCCGCATGCTCCCTACAACCTCGCTCTCTCCAATATTGAAGCCTTTTCGGTAGTTTTACAATTTACGCCAGGATTTGATGGCAACTCTTCAATTTCCAAATGGACAGTACAGGTATATAAAAATTTCGAATTCGGTCATAGTGACTTACTAAAAACTTTACACCTCGTTCTCAATTCATACATGTTGTATGCATTTAGCGGCCTATGGGTATACCAATTAACACTAGAAAGACCGGGTACTGCTCCATACCTATAAAGACCACAACGGTCATTTTGACCGCTGATAACATGCGAGTTTATTATTATTGTAATTGTGTAAAATTTGGCATAATATAAAATAAATAGAACAATAATTATGTATTGAAATGATTTACTTTAATCAATTAGGTGCACATTTAGTACAAACTGTTGTTTTTTTATAATTTCCGAGGCACTTTCCGCAAACAGATTTCTTACAATTATCACATGTGTCAGATGTTTTATTTTGTTTACATTTTTTATTAATTTGGCACTGTCGTCTTTTAGAAGTTTTATTTTCCGGTTCCCTTTTCTGTCAATTCTTCAGGAGCAAACACAAATGGACCAGCTATGGTATTTGTATATGCTGACCTTAGTTCTCCAACAAGCTGTAGGTATAGTAAAATTGTGAGGAGATAATAATTTTTTTGCTACCTTTTTATAAATTATCCATGCATTTATAGCGGCTAGATCAAGTATGTTGTCGAAAACGTGCACAGGCCACCTTCTACTTCCAGCTCTTACGGAATTTTTCCGATGCATTTGGTCGATTATATCGAAACCATATTTTGTAGAATTGTAAAATTCAATCGTTTCGGGAATTTTCTTTGTTCCGTCGACAAATTGAACATCTGGATGTACTGTACTCAATATCATAACATTTTTCTACTGTTTTCCTTGATAGACAGTTAGTGTTTTACCATTGTTAGCTTTCAAAATAAATGATTCATAACGTGGAGTACAAATGGTTTTGCAAACTGCTGGTATTTCTCTCCTGGCCCTTTTCATCGTTCCTATAATAATTTGTTCTGCTCGTAATTTCTCTGCCAGCTTCATCGAAGTAAAAAAATTGTCAGTTGTGATGTTTCGTCCCTTTTTGAGATACGGTTGTAATAGTTTTATTATTATTACATATTCTGGTAATGAATTGAAATCTCCAAACTGAATATCTCCAATTTCCGGAAGTTCTGTTACTCTTGCAGAAAAACATCCTCCAAGTTGTGTACATGACCGGTCGGTGGCCGAGTTGACATCGCGCTTGGGTCCCACTCAGGCGTAGTGTGTTCAATTCCTCGGCCGGCTAAGTCCTTCATCACAACACAAGCAACATTTTCAGCTTTCTGTGGTGGTAGTAGGAGATTTTCAAATATTGTCAGGTTATTCGTAACCCGGGAATGTTTGTCTTTCTTTTAAAAAAAAAAAAAAACATCTCTTCCACGGCTGCCTCTTATTCTAACCCCTCGACCACGAAGATTTGAAATCGGATTTCTAGGAAAAGATGTCGATGTCATCTGAAGATCTTCATCTAATTCTGTAGCTTCTGATGAAGAAATATTGGGCTCCAAAACAAAAAAGGTGTCATAAATTTCACTGGCACAACATTCTTCATCTGACTGATCCTCTGCAATGTTTTGAAGTCTTGCTAGTTCTTCCATTATATCCGACTCGGTAAGATTTCAACGAGCTCTTATATCTGTATATGTTTCAATAAAACTATAGCAAAAATAATTAGAACACAATCTACAAAAATAAAACGAAATTTTTGATGACTTGAAATACTTACGCACAGAATATGCGGTATAATACTAACAACTTGCACCCACAGTGCAGATCTAGTAAGAATGATACCGAAATAAATAGAAAGGGAAATTAGTAGTAACATGTATAAGTTGGAATGGGTATATTTAAACTTGGATAAAGAAGATCCTAAACAAACTCGGCTTAAAATGGCCCTAACGGTCACATTGACCGCGGCGGTCTTTGTAGGTATAAATCATTATATTTCAATAAATAAATAAGGTACGTACATGATTTTTTTCACCATGGTCGTTAAATCATAAATCATGAAAAGTAAAAAAAAATCAGATCATTACCATAAATATTAAGCAAAATATCGTCATATTACATCGAGAAACGGTCAAAATGACCGCTTCGGTCTTTCTAGTGTTAAATAATATAAAACATGCAAGTGGATTGCCAAGATAGAGTTTTATGGCATTCCATCCTCTGTCTCTAAAATGTGAAGTGATTTTGAATATTATAGTGATTTATTTTTAGGGTATTATGCTTTGTTGTGCTACCTCCTTCTTTAGCCAAAGTTTAGGACAGCATTACAGTGTCCAACATCAGGGCAGATGCGAAGTCGAAGATTGCAGTGAAGTGTGTGCTTATATATGTAGATGTAATAGGAGGTAGCGCAACATGGCCTTGAAAATCTCAAGGCCATGTTGCGCTACCTCCTATTTATTTTTAGGGTATTATGCTTTGTTGTGCTACCTCCTTCTTTAGCCAAAGTTTAGGACAGCATTACAGTGTCCAACATCAGGGCAGATGCGAAGTCGAAGATTGCAGTGAAGTGTGTGCTTATATATGTAGATGTAATAGGAGGTAGCGCAACATGGCCTTGAAAATCTCAAGGCCATGTTGCGCTACCTCCTATTTATTTTTAGGGTATTATGCTTTGTTGTGCTACCTCCTTCTTTAGCCAAAGTTTAGGACAGCATTACAGTGTCCAACATCAGGGCAGATGCGAAGTCGAAGATTGCAGTGAAGTGTGTGCTTATATATGTAGATGTAATAGGAGGTAGCGCAACATGGCCTTGAAAATCTCAAGGCCATGTTGCGCTACCTCCTATTTATTTTTAGGGTATTATGCTTTGTTGTGCTACCTCCTTCTTTAGCCAAAGTTTAGGACAGCATTACAGTGTCCAACATCAGGGCAGATGCGAAGTCGAAGATTGCAGTGAAGTGTGTGCTTATATATGTAGATGTAATAGGAGGTAGCGCAACATGGCCTTGAAAATCTCAAGGCCATGTTGCGCTACCTCCTATTTATTTTTAGGGTATTATGCTTTGTTGTGCTACCTCCTTCTTTAGCCAAAGTTTAGGACAGCATTACAGTGTCCAACATCAGGGCAGATGCGAAGTCGAAGATTGCAGTGAAGTGTGTGCTTATATATGTAGATGTAATAGGAGGTAGCGCAACATGGCCTTGAAAATCTCAAGGCCATGTTGCGCTACCTCCTATTTATTTTTAGGGTATTATGCTTTGTTGTGCTACCTCCTTCTTTAGCCAAAGTTTAGGACAGCATTACAGTGTCCAACATCAGGGCAGATGCGAAGTCGAAGATTGCAGTGAAGTGTGTGCTTATATATGTAGATGTAATAGGAGGTAGCGCAACATGGCCTTGAAAATCTCAAGGCCATGTTGCGCTACCTCCTATTTATTTTTAGGGTATTATGCTTTGTTGTGCTACCTCCTTCTTTAGCCAAAGTTTAGGACAGCATTACAGTGTCCAACATCAGGGCAGATGCGAAGTCGAAGATTGCAGTGAAGTGTGTGCTTATATATGTAGATGTAATAGGAGGTAGCGCAACATGGCCTTGAAAATCTCAAGGCCATGTTGCGCTACCTCCTATTTATTTTTAGGGTATTATGCTTTGTTGTGCTACCTCCTTCTTTAGCCAAAGTTTAGGACAGCATTACAGTGTCCAACATCAGGGCAGATGCGAAGTCGAAGATTGCAGTGAAGTGTGTGCTTATATATGTAGATGTAATAGGAGGTAGCGCAACATGGCCTTGAAAATCTCAAGGCCATGTTGCGCTACCTCCTATTTATTTTTAGGGTATTATGCTTTGTTGTGCTACCTCCTTCTTTAGCCAAAGTTTAGGACAGCATTACAGTGTCCAACATCAGGGCAGATGCGAAGTCGAAGATTGCAGTGAAGTGTGTGCTTATATATGTAGATGTAATAGGAGGTAGCGCAACATGGCCTTGAAAATCTCAAGGCCATGTTGCGCTACCTCCTATTTATTTTTAGGGTATTATGCTTTGTTGTGCTACCTCCTTCTTTAGCCAAAGTTTAGGACAGCATTACAGTGTCCAACATCAGGGCAGATGCGAAGTCGAAGATTGCAGTGAAGTGTGTGCTTATATATGTAGATGTAATAGGAGGTAGCGCAACATGGCCTTGAAAATCTCAAGGCCATGTTGCGCTACCTCCTATTTATTTTTAGGGTATTATGCTTTGTTGTGCTACCTCCTTCTTTAGCCAAAGTTTAGGACAGCATTACAGTGTCCAACATCAGGGCAGATGCGAAGTCGAAGATTGCAGTGAAGTGTGTGCTTATATATGTAGATGTAATAGGAGGTAGCGCAACATGGCCTTGAAAATCTCAAGGCCATGTTGCGCTACCTCCTATTTATTTTTAGGGTATTATGCTTTGTTGTGCTACCTCCTTCTTTAGCCAAAGTTTAGGACAGCATTACAGTGTCCAACATCAGGGCAGATGCGAAGTCGAAGATTGCAGTGAAGTGTGTGCTTATATATGTAGATGTAATAGGAGGTAGCGCAACATGGCCTTGAAAATCTCAAATCATATCTGATTTTGAATCTATTTTTAAATGTGCCACGATATATATTTTTTCAGTTATTTAAAGGTAGTCTTTTTTTATAAGAGACATCAGCATATTATTTTAATTTGATTGAATTTTTTTATTTGCAGGCCCAAACAGCCAGGAACACGAGTTGGATGACCATTTTTGACATATTCGCCCCCGATGCCCAGTCTATCATAGTAAAGACTCTGGTTCCTTTTACAACATACCGCCTGCGCCTAATTGCCACCAACGTCGTGGGTTCATCAACCCCCAGCGCTCCGTGCAAAGAGTTCCAGACTATTCAAGCTCCGCCGAAGAATGCCCCGAATAATGTGACAGTCAGAGCTGTGAGCGCCAACGATTTACGTGTTAGATGGATCGTAAGTTGATAGATTATAATCCCTTTTCAAACATTATGTTACAATATAGAAACTATGATGGCCTCCGTGGTGGAGTGTTAAGCTTCTTGACTCTGGATCCATGGGTCATGGGTTCGAAACCCGGCAGGGATAAAATAAATTAAATTCAATTCATGTGGGTTATTTTACACATAGTATTGAAATAAAATAATATAAGTATAGAATATTTTCACCTCATTCCAGGGTGGTAGATACTCTCAGTTTCACTCTGGTGAGAGACCACCACTCAGAATAGATACATCGCTTGAAATGGCTTTAGCTATTTTTAGTGACCAAATCTGAATAGCCAGGTGCTTCCTAACCTTCATCTCTTTCTCTTCTCATGTAATGAAACCTAGTTTATTAAAGAGATATTTTTGTTTTATATTAAATGTACTTATGTCTTTTCTAGCCATTGCAACAAACCGAATGGTTTGGAAATCCCAAAGGCTACAACATAACCTTTAAAAAGGTAAATGCAGGAACGGTGGAAAGCGTTCTTATAGAAGATCACACTTCCAACTCACATGTGCTGGACGGACTTCAGGCATGGGCGCAGTATGAAATCAGTGTCATGGCCTGCAATGAAGTTGGATCCTCACCGGGAAGTCCACCGGCCATTGAGAGGACTAGAGAAGCTGGTAAGAATTAATAAAAATTCAGTACATACATTCATTGAACTATAACCAACTGACACCACAAAGTATCTAAACTACATACATATTCTCCCTGATAAACCAATACTTTCAAAAAACACAAATAACGATGTGGATTTCTTACATCTGCAATACATTTCAATCATAATACCCAAACATTCTACACTCTAACCACTTAAACACCCTTCATACATGTCTCACATTCCCTGTTTAATTTACTTAATTTAATTATCATCTAACGAATTCGACATAATATTAATTAGCGAGACGTGGTTAGTTGACAGCATATCCGATGATGAGCTGTTTGATTGCCGGTATAACGTCTATAGGAATGACAAAGATACTAATCAAACGGGTAAAACTAAAGGGGGTGGCGTTGTTATAGGTATAAAAAAAGACTAAAGTTCGATCTCAAAAGTCATGGACTTCAGAAGCCGAGGATATATGGATCTCACTATTACTAAGCCATTCAAAACATCGCATTTCAAATATTCATATTTGTTGCTTTTACTTACCGGGAGTTAGTCCTAAGTTGTCTAATGCACAGCGTTTCTCTATTATCAATAGTCATACAACTGCCATATCCAGAGATGTGCTTTATTTCAAATAAATCCATTTCAAATGGAAATGCAAAATGCAAAATGGGTATTTTCCATTTTGCATTTTAAATGCTTTTCTAAAAACCATTTTGCATTTTGCATTTTAAATGCTTTTCTCAATGCATTTTCATTTTAAATGCTTTTTTGCAACATTCTTCCTACTATCTCAACTCATATTTTTTTCATAAGCCCCAAATATCAGTCGGTCCTCAACCTCGCTATGAGAGATAATTTACATTTATCAAGTTGCTCCCTGGTAGGAGCCCTGGCAATTGAGTGATACCATTACAAAAAATACTGATTCAAATACTGAACAGGGGCCATGACGCTGTAATATTAAATGTTAGATAGCAGTTTCTATGTTTTTACGTTGGCAACATTATTCCCGCGCAAATTTGTTGTGGTTTCATAATCTGTAGTCTTGGTGTTTTTGGATTTACCATCTTGTAATATATTGGTTCTACATTGATGTCCATTATTAAATGACAAAATTGTTTAAAAATTCTATAATTATTTTAATTGTTTGACCTGAGAAACCATTTTGCATTTTCAATGCATTTTGAAAATAGGTATTTTGCATTTTGCATTTGAAATGCTTTTCTAAAAACCATTTTGCATTTTGCATTTTCAAATGGAAAAGTTTTGACCCATTTCCATTTTGCATTTCAAATGGTTTTGGGTACCCATTTTGCACATCTATGGCCATATCTGAGTTAACTACTGAATTCCCAAATGACATTTTTGCTGACCTCTGTGCCTCAACCCTCCTTAGCTGCCTTTCGTTTTCCAATTTAACACAGTATAACGAAATTTATAATACTCACGGACGAATTGTAGATCTCGTGCTTTGTAATACTACGGTCATCGTCTCCGCGGCTGACTCGCCACTAGTAATCGAAGATGCACATCATAAATCTATTATATTTGAACTAAATGTTCAATAAAGTTAACTATGAGGTAGTTAATGATGCTCTCATAAACAGTGATTGGTCCTCTGTCGTTAATGCACAGGACGTAGATGCTGCGGTACATCATTTTTATGGTATTATTGATGCCCTGATAGATGATCTGGTTCCAAAGAAAGTAAACAAATCAACCAAATTCCCAACATGGTATTCAACGGTTTTAATTAATATAACTAAAGAAAAATTTAAAATTTTCTTGCCTGGAAACGGTGCAGGAATCCTCTAGATTACCAATCTTTCTCAATACTCCGCAAAAGACAAAAGAAAATTTCTAGTCATACTCATAACGTCTACATTGTTCGATTGGAATCAGATATACAAAATAATGTAAAAAAAAATCGAATTATGTTAAGACGCAAAGAAAATCTCCCTCTCTACCAGAACATATGACCTATCATTCGACAACGGCACACGACAGCAAAAGAAGTTACAAACTTGTTCGCTGATTACTTCTTAACGGTCTTTAGAAATGAATTTCCAACACTCATTGTTAATAATAAAGAAGATCCTCTGAATAACACATTAATATCCTCAATTAGAATAAATGAAGAAATCACCTTGAAATACTTTTCAAGCATAGATATTAAAAAAGGACCAGGAATTGATAGGCTATCTATAAAAATCACTAACAGAAGGAACGTTTCCCCTCAAGTGGAAATCAGCCGTTATCACACCCATCTATAAAACCTGTGATAAGCATGACGTTAAAAACTACCGTCCGATTTCCCAACTTCCTATTTTAAGCAAAGTTCTAGTAAAAATTGTCTTTGATCAATTTTACTCGGCTATTTCCACAATCATTACACCGAATCAGCACGGATTCAAGAGAGGTCGATCTACGACATCCAACCTGGCCCTTTTCATTAACTTCTTGCATAGCAAGATGGATAACAAAGAGCAGGTTGATACTATGTATACAGACTTCTCTAAGGCTTTCGATTGCGTAATACACTCAACTCTTGTGAAAAACCTCAGCCTAATTGGTATACACGGTGACCTGTTTAGATGGATCAAATCTTACATTAGTAACCGTAATCAAGTAATCTTAATCAACGTTGTCTTCTCAAAATCTATCGAGGTAAAATCTGGTGTCCCCCAAGGGTCCCACCTAGGTCCGCTAATGTTCAACATTTATATAAATGACATTGGGTCATGTTTTCAAAATTCCAAATATGAACTTTATGCCGATGACATGAAAATATTCAAAGTTATTCATTCTCTTTCTGACTGCGAAGCGTTACAGAGTGACCTAGATAGGCTAAAGTTAACTGTCTAGATATAAACGTTTCTAAATGTCACACTATGACATTCACCAGAAATAAACAGGTAATTAAGTACTCATATTCACTCAACAATGAACTTGTCATCTCTAAAACGGAATGTAAAGACCTCGGCGTTTACCTTAATAGCAAACTTATATTTAATAAGCACATTGACTCAATCGTTAATAGGTTGTATAAAATGCTTGGTTTCGTGCTACATGTAAGTAAAATATTCAGTAATCCGCGTACAATTGTAATGTTATATTTCGCATTAGTCAGAAGTACACTGGAATATGCATCGCCTATTTGGAATCCACAATATAAAGTTTACATAGATAGTATAGAACGTATCCAAAACAAATTTGTAAAATATATTACCTACAGATTCAACAATAACTTTGAGTGTACATTTAAAACTATGCAGCGAAGACGAGCAGTAGCTGACTCAATATTTATACACAGAATTTTAAACAATGACATTGACTGTACTGAACTTCTGTCCCTTATTAACTTTAACATACCTTTGAGACGTACACGACATACAGTGCTATTCTACGCTCTAAATTATAAAACAAATGCAGCATCTAATTCGACAATTAACCCAGCTCTTCATACTCTAAATAATATTTGTCTTAACTCTAACATTGACATTTTTTCGGATTCACAGCCCAAATTCAAACATGGCATCATGTCAATAATTTAAACTATTCAATGCGCATACATACAGACACACACACACACAAACACACCCTCACACACACACACACACACACACACACACACGGCGGATGAAATAATACTAAAAGAATGAATTTACTTTCATAAATTGAAAAAAGAAAAAAAAAAAAATTCGCATTAAAAAATAAATAAACAGTTCATTTTTAAGTATTGGTAAGTAGTTCATGCAATACATACTCATAGATTTCCTACGAATACTGTCATTCCTTGGTGATTGATTTATTCACAAGATGATGCTGGAACTAAGGAGTTTTCGCACTAGGTGAATCATTTCTTGAGACCAGTTCACCAGAAGGGTGCAAAACCGTGGATGCAACCACCGAAGAACATTGTCGAGGCGCTGCAATAGCAAGGGAGCTAAAAAATATCATATGCTAATTTTTTGTGTTATTTCAGTACCTTCTATGGGCCCATCCGATGTGACTGCTAACGCCACGTCGTCCACTACAATAGTGGTTGTTTGGGGCTCCGTACCACCTAACCACCAGAACGGAATTGTGGAAGGCTACAAGGTTTGCTACGCCCCCCTTTCGTCCCCATCTCTGCCCGTGTCACTCTCCCTACGAGTTACACCGCCGGAATGCAAACTGATCCCGTCCAATCAAACCCACACATCAACACTTACCGAATTGAGGAAATATGTTAATTATCAAATCCAAGTGCTGGCCTACACTAGGCTAGGAGATGGTTCATTGAGTAAACCTCCAATCACAGTTCAAACTTTCGAAGATGGTAAGTCATATGTCTTACTAGACTTACAAGTCATATTTACATATAATGTTAGGAATGAATTCTAAAAGGTTTCTGTATGTTTTTTAGCTCCCGGCATGCCGTCTAATGTTTCATTTCCCGATGTCTCATTTACAACAGCTAGAATTATATGGGATGTTCCCGAGGATCCAAATGGTGAAATATTGGCCTACCGAGTCACTTATCATCTTAACAGTACCAAAGAACTCATATTTTCACGAGAGTTTTTACCGTCAGACAGAACCTTCAGGTAAGCTTTATAGCTGGTAGTTTGTTTATGAACTAAGAGTAGAAGGGTATGGTTTAACAGGTTCGCTGCTAGATTAGGACAGAGAAGGCTTGAAAAACTCCAAAGTATTTTTCTTATCATTTTGGTTCTACGTTTCAATTATAAAATAAGTCCAAAGTATTATTTGAATTTTCTTTTGATGGTTTCATTTAAGCACAATGCCAGAATAATAATAACACGTTGCGACGAGCAATGAAAGTTATATTGATACAATACGCCTATTGGCGTGTTCGGAGTTTCTCGAAACATTCAGCATTCTCACAGCCAAAAGTATTATTGCTATTGATTTTTGGGATATTGTGCCGTGTTGCGCTTCCTCTTTCTTGACCCAAAGTTTCAGATAACCTTGCTGTGTCCATCATCAGGGCAGATGTAAAAATGTCATACACATATGCACATGGAAATTATGTAGTATAATTGGAAATCTTGAATGTTTGAAAATTTATTACATATTGTTTTTAATTGTGGTTATTGGAGAAAGTTTTCATGGCTCCTGTAAGCATTATGCACGCTATTGTGCAATCTCACATGTTTTGACTTACTCAACAACGGTTCCTGTCTCTTTTATAAAGATCATCAGAAGTATGGTGATTCTTCTAGTTTGACAATATGGCCCCTCTAATATCCCATTAGTACGGGACGTGAGGCACCATAAACGATTCAGTGATTCAGTAAATAATTTACAACGTCTTCTATTTCCAGGGCAACTGGTCTAACATCTGAGCGCTATTACCTGTTCACGGTGACCGCCCAGACAAGGATCGGCTGGGGACAGACGGCGCGAGCCTTGGTGCTCACCACCAATAACCGCAACCCCCCCCAGCCCCCCTCACAGCCCCAAGTGTCCCAGGGGCAGCTGCAGCCACATCATATTACCTTCTCATGGACCCCCGGGAGAGATGGATATGCACCTCTCAGGTTTGTTGTTGATTGATTGATTCAAATTTGTTCTGTGGTGATAATGTAAATCCCACCGTAGAAGCCAAAGACAGAATGTTGAATGTTGATTAAATTAACAATCAGTATTATTTAAACTTCACAATCTATTTTACAATATTACAGTATCACATAAAAAATATGAATGTTATGTTTTTTGTAAA